>NW_026712355.1:361026-458929 GCF_030504385.1 Musca domestica | reverse complement strand
CAAATGTTCTGCAACAGATTTGGTCAAAAGAGACCTAGGGTCTCAGACCGTTATTTCGATGAGGCACGTTTTGGTCATATAAAATTATATATACCCTTTGTATCCATATGACTGAGGTATAATAAAACGAATATGCGGCAGAAATCAAAGGTAGTATCCGATTTAGTTATAAAAAACCAAAAATTGTAATATTAATATGAGACTCAGGTCAGGAGAATAATGATCGACAAATCGAACAACTCTTTTCAATACCTCCGAGAGAAGTAGCTGGTGCATCCCAGAAAAATCTTCAATATCAATGATGCTGCTTAATCATCGGCGCTTGTACTTCTTTTGTTACAAGGGAGTGGCTGGCAAAGTTTCCAAATCATTTTTGGATCCTTAGCATGGAATTATTATCCGTTTATCTGTCAAATTTATGTGAAATCCGGTTAGATTTTTATTATAGCTCCAGTATATAATCCTTTCCAACATGAGGCCAATAACATATCAACATGTGCTACGATTGCCCAATTAAGGGGGGTTGCGAAATATAATATAGTATTTGACCCAGAGAGACTTCTGTTTTTTCTTTAGGAATTTGTATGCAGCTTTAGGGTAGTCTGAAATCGAAAACTAATTGTCTACCAATCTAAAATCCGTCTGTCCTTGTATTTTTGTAGACAAAGTACAGGTCGCATTTATTGCGCGATCTAGATGAAATTTAGCACAAATCATTTGTTTGACTAAAGGACGAACTCTATTGAAATTGGAGATAATCTGTCAAAATTTAGATATACCTCCCATATATATCATCGTTGAATTTGCCTTTTATTGTGCACTAAAAGTGTAATATCAACCCAAATAGTATGAAATTTTGCACATGCGACCGCATTAGGTCTGAAAACAAGTATGCCAAATTTGATCGAAATCTGTTCAGATAAAGCTATAGCTATTAGTTTTGTTCTCCACAGCCATAATATCCACTCCGTAACAACGATATTCAGGGAAATATATCAAATACAGCTCAGAAATACCTTTGCCAAATTTAATCTAGATCGGTTCAGATTTGGATATAGCTCCCATATATATCTTCATCCGAATCCAAGCCCCCTACAAAATATGCAATTGAATATTTTTCAAAATTCTTTCTTTATTTGAAAGTACAAAAATTCATAGCTCCGAAACGTAACTGCCACTCCTTGCTCATTTTCAATGAAAAATGGCTCAATTACTCCTCTGGACTAAAATTCCCGCCAAACAGTGACTCGTTTTGGGTGCATCGGATTTCCTGGGTATGCGTAATTTCGTTAGATTTTACACATTTGGGGCACAAAAAACGTAAAATATGGCGAACGTATATGTTTAGAGGTTATATTAAAATCGGAAACTGAATTGTCGCCAATTTCTATAGAATTCGTACTCAGACAAATTAAATAAACTGTACGTGTTCAGAATCTTAATTATCACCAATTTCAATAGGCTTCCTCCTCACATAAAGCAAATAAAATGTGCAAAATTAATTTTCAAACGGACAATATTAAAGTTATTCGAATGATGAAAACAAGTCGAGGTATTGGGCGCCATTATTCTTTCAATATTTTACTCTTACAATTGTCTTTAAATTTAAAATTGCGTCAAAAATGTATTTGTCATTTGTATAAATTGTCATTCTCTGGCATTTCCTTCACTGCAGTCTTTTGCAACTTATATTTGTCCTACATTTACCCAAATGACTTATCATACCACCTTAAGCTAGATCATTACTCACGTTTTTTTTTTTTATTGCTCATTATGTGAGTTTACATTATACGTTTATGGAATTCTTTTTTCCATTGGCACTGAACTTTATGAGTGTATATATACATGTGTGTCTGTATCATACGTGCATGTGTATGACTGAATGTTTTAATATTCCACTCACAAGCATTTCCATACACTTTGGTGCTCATTTGCAAACAAATATGCATATACTCAAGCATACTTACTTACATTTTTACATATGTATATATGGAAGCTTATAAACATGCATACTTATGTAGGTGTGTGTTTATGTCATATTTCTCTAATCAAGCGAATGTTGGCGACAAAATCAACTGCAATCTGTTGGGGAAAATGTGGATGACCTTGCGATACCCTAAACAAGAAATTACATACATACATGCATAGTTACTGCCAATGAGACAAATAAGTTCTCAGCAGGGAAGTGGTGTTATTATGGAAATATTAATCTTGGGTGAAAAATCGCAAATACTTTAGGGTGAATAAGAATTAGAAGCCCAATATGTTGGACTAGTTCAAAAGTATACGGTGAGTGGGGGTATTTCTGCTTTATAGCGTAGTCAACGCGATTGTAGGAAGGGTTTCCTTTTCGGGATGCCAGATATAGAGTTGTGCCAATCTAGTTCGATCGATGGAACTAGTTCCTTATCTAGTTTCTTGGACTTGGGTTGTATATATGAAAACACGGCGTATGAGTGATTGGAAATGTATGAAATCACTCATACGTTGAGGAATTAGTGTACTGAGCTATGAAGATTTTCTAGGTTTTGGATTGTTAAAAGGTAGTAAATGTCGAATACGTCATAAACATAGAACACGTTAATAAAACGTAGAACAAGTAAAAAGTTGAAAAGTATCATGATGATAATAATGTATATTTTGACTTAATTATTCAAAATTTTTACCCTTTATTAGGATGGTACCGTAGCAGTGGGCCAATATTTTCCACTTCGCATATTTTCCACCCAAGAATTAATGGATATTGTAGCATTGTGCAAAGTTAGAAGAAACATCGACAAATTATTTTTAATTTTATAAAACTTGACTTAATTACAATCTTGACCCTCTGTGGGGGAGGGACTAGAAGGAGTCGTCCAAAATATTCTATAATTACACCAGATCTAGTGTTGATATATCTATTGGTAATGAAGAGTTTGAATGGAATCGGATGCTCATCTCCCGTTTTATGAGCTTCATAGCCATTAAAAATTTTGACCCGTTGTGGGGGAGGTACTAGAAGGTGTGATCCGATATATTGTGGCTTTACACCAGATTTTTTGACGCGTTGTGGCAGAGGTACCTGAAGCAGTGGTCTGATATAGTTCATCTTCACACCAGGTCCTGCGTTGGTTGAAATATTGGGCTATGTGAAATTTGAGGAGAATTGGACGCTAATTTTTGCATTTTCTGAGAGATATAATTATTCAAAATTTTGCCCCTTTCTGGGGGAGGCACCAGAAGGAGTGGACCTATATATCCCACTTTTACACCAGATCTTGTGTTATCATAAGTATTGAGATATGTGAAGATAATCAGACTCGTATTTCACATTTTATAAGAGATATGATTATTCAAAATTTTTGGCCCGATCTTACCCATTTTCGCACTCAACCGAGCACTGATAAAAATATTAAACTTTAAAACTAAAACTTTATAAGACTTATAATTATTCAAAATATTAACCTTTTTTGTTGGGGGGTGGGTGTTTTACCAGAACAAGTAAGCTGATATATTCCATCTTCACACATGATCTTGCGGTGGTAAAACAAGTTTAACGATTGGCAAGTTTTTAAGACAATCGGATGTTTATTTCGTAATTTATAAGACTTATAATTATTCAAAATGTTGTGGAGGAGGTACCAGAAGTTGTGGACCAATCTTTTGCACCCTTATATTTTATGAAAATTTTGAACTTTTGTGTGGGAGGTACCACAAGAAGTGCAGCTATATGGCTCAAATCCAAATTCAATCTAAGTTTGCCAATAATTTTACGATGTACCAAGTCTGCATCAAATCGGATACTCCTTTCGAGAGTTATCGTGTGTACCTGCCAGTCAGACAAACGGATGGACCGTTACCCCTACATCGACTTCAAATTTCCTGAACTAGGGTCTAAAACATTATCTCGATAAGGAATGTTTTGGCCGTATCAAATGATACACACCCTCTATGGTTATAGAGGGTTATATGAAGAAGAGGGCTTGAAAATTGGGTGCGATTAGTTTTTTTTTTATAGCGATATCTTCATATTTTTTCAAATATAAGGATTTTAGATAAATCAAAAAAATTGGACGTAAAAATGGGTGTGGACAATTTTTATTTTCATAAAAACCTAACTTGGGGTATAACGAACATTTGTACAAAAAAGGATTCAAATCGGTCTAGCCGTTCTCAACTGATTCAATTACAAATGAGCGACAGTTGATTTTTATACCCTGCACCATTCTATGGAGGGTATATTATCTTTTTCATTCCATTTGTAACTCCTCGAAATTTTTATAACAGATCCTACAAAGTATATATATTCTGGCTCAGCGTAAAGTTCTAAGACGATCTAGCGATTTCCGTCTGTCTGTCTATTCGTACGTCCGTCTTTTTTAATCACGCTATGTCTCGAAAAATTGAGATAGAAGGCAAAAATTTTGCTATGGTATAATGGTACCTCCCGTTATTCGGTATTTTGATAATTTTATCGACATTATTCACCGCAATTCTTTCGAATTTGGTTTTAGAAGTTCGTAGAGGATACTACAGCTTATGAGAGAAAATTTTCTGTTCAGGTCCACGTTTTCCTATAGCCCCCATGTAATGGTACCTCTCGATATTTGGTATTTTGATGATTCACCGGAATTGTTTCAAATTTGGTATTTGAAGTTCGTAATCGATACTACAGCCTATGAAAGAAAATTGTGTGTGCATACACATGCCTCCGCATAGCCCCCATATAATTGTATCTCCCAATATTTGGTATTTTCGTGATTTTAGCGTCGTTATTCACCGGAGTAGTTTCAAATTATGTATTTAGATTTAGTAATAGGAACTACAGTCTATGAGAGAAAATTGTCTATGCAGGTCCAGGTCTTCATATAG
Source organism: Musca domestica (assembly GCF_030504385.1). Lineage (NCBI taxonomy): Eukaryota > Metazoa > Arthropoda > Insecta > Diptera > Muscidae > Musca > Musca domestica. Next base: position 454,078 of record NW_026712355.1, on the reverse strand, counting down.
GCCCGATATATCAGTACCTCCCTATATTTGGTATTTTGACGATTTAGGTACTATAGTCACCGAAATTGTTTGAGATGTGGTATTTGATGCTACAGCCCGTGGCAGAAAATTGTCTATACAGGTTTATGTCTTTGTATACCTCTGATATAAAGGTACCTCCCTATATACGGCATTTTGATGGTTTTAGCAACATCATTCACCGGAATTATTTCATATTTGGTATTTGAAATTCGTAATGGATACTACAGCCTGTTACAGAAAATTGTCCGTGCTAGTACACGTCTTCATATAGCCCCCATATAACGGTACCCCCGATATACGGTATTTTGATGATTTTAGCGACATTATTTACCGGAATTATTTCAAATTTTGTATTTGTAGTTCGTAATGGATACTACGATCTATGCCAGAAAATTGTCTGTACAGACTTATGACAAAAGTTGCGTATGCAGGTCCACGTCGTCGTATAGACCCTAATATACGGCTACATTCGCTATTTTTAAGATTTTAACAGAATTTTTAATGGATTTAAATTTTTGAAAATTTCTAAATTTGTACCAAATGGTGGAGGGTATTCAAAATTCGGCCCGGCCGAACTTACAGCTTTTTCACTTGCTTCATTTTTATATACAAGTCGCAATTATCGTCCGATTCTCAAGAAATTATTTATGGCGCTAGATTTAGGGTCAGAATTAAAGTCTATTGTTTCTTTAGATGTATATCGACACGGAATTTTACATGAGGTTAGGTTTAGAACAGCGCAGAAGTAAAGCATTTTATATGACCCTTGAATTATATTTAGCGGGTAAAATGGACCACAACTTTTGTGTGAAATTATTTTGGATACCTAACAGCACGACATAGAGGGTAAATAAAAGGAAAATATCCCCGGTGAACATCCAAAGTTAACATTTGTGCAGGACAGTATGGCAGTATTTCAAATAATCAACTAAAACATGTGTGGACCTGAGGAGGTTTTCCAATAACGACTATGTATAGCCTTAGCTTACTTGTTATAAATAGGAGATGAGATCACTCATACGCTTAGGATCTGATGTACTGATCTGTGGATGAAATTAACAGAACTCTAGTCAGGGATGGCCCATACGACGATTTCCTGGGTCAAAAAGTTGAAAATGTCGAATACGTCACATAGGAGAATTAGAGAGTTATCAGCAATAGTTCCAGTTTGTCCATCCATCTACCCACCCATCCATCCATTTAATATTTGTTAGGCAATGATGTAAAGGTTACGACCTCTACAACAGCCACTTTAAGCAAAAGTCTAAACCTCCAATCGCTCCAACCACTTGACTTTGTGTTTATATTTGTGTTTATGTTCATGTCTTTGTGTAATAATTGAATACACTTATTTGTATACAACATTATGATGTAAATAGTTAACGTGTTAATTGTAAATATGTACTTTTAATCTCTTTGTTGGAATTTCTTTTCTGTATCTCCAAATTGAATTATTTGCTGCAGACATACATACGTTCCTTTTATTTACAACTGTCTTACGTCCTACAATGTAACGTATCCCTTTTTCTTCTTCTCTCATCAACATCATCATCATCATCGTGCTAACATCACCATCACAATGTCGTTTATGTCTTAGTGTTTAAGTATTTTTGTACTTGTCTTTTTAGGTAAATAAATAATAAAAAAGAAGAAGAAGAAAAAAAAAAATACGAAAAGAAAAAAAAACAAAAATAAACTAGAAATAGAATTAGAGATAATAAGAAAAACACACACAGACAGACACATATTAACACTCACACACACACACCAACAAATATGTAAATGAAAACTAAGAATAATACAAAATAAAGAGAAATGATAAAAATAAATAACAGCAGCAACAAGAAAATTAATAATAATGAAATTAAGCAAAATAAAAAAGGCAAAAAATAAATAAATACAAAAAAAGGCAACAATAAATTAAAAAAAATAACAACAACCATATGAAGAAGATGAAGAAGAACCAGTGACAGCTAAGGATAATATGAAAAAAAAAATAATTTAAATCTAATTTAAATTCATAAAAAATGGAACAAATTAAAAAAAAAAATGAACGAAGAAAACAAAACAAAAATAAAGAGAGAAATGTTAAGAAAAAAAAAAAAAAATAAAAGTAAACAGAGTCTATGAGTTTTTAGTTAGTTTCTATTTTCATATCCGCCATCAACGCCATCATTCCGCTTTCAAACTTTCAAACGGAAACTGTCGCTGGCTTAACTTGGTTTGGCTTCATTTAACATGGCTTTTTGCAAAATGCCTCAGAGGGGAACTAAAAAACCGTAAGAAACGTAAGTATACAGGAAAGTAAGTAAGTAAGTATTTCTCTCTCTCTCCCTCTCTTTTTTTTTTCTTGCTGAGAGCAGCTGAACAAACAACAACTTCTAAGGGAACATTTCAAACGTCGAAATAAGACTGCGTTAAGCACATTAAACAGTAAATTGTTGCAATTAGTGTAAATTTAATGTAACAAGTTGGCAATTTATTATGTAAGTGTTAAACAGTGGTGCGAAGTTATACATTACTTATGTAACTTAAAGAAATATAAACTTACATGAAGAACCACAAATAAGTTGAAACATGGCTTCTGGAATCTTCAAAATATAAAAGCATTTGAAAAATGAGAATTTGATGATCATTGTTTCTGTTTTTGAGAAATAATGATCATAGAAATAAAATATTATTAGGAGATTAAATATTTGTTAACTGAAATCTATTTTTTTTCAAATTAAAAAAAAAAACAAGTAAGCAAAAGCTATAGTCGTGCGGGGCCGACCATATGATACCCTACAACACTACTATATGTTAGAAGTCCCCCTATGTCCAAATCCCTTTTGGAAGATTCCGCTTTTGAAATTATTTCATGGAGCACTGCCCAGATATTACCCTTAGCATTTTGACCAAGGACATTTGCGCACTCCGTGATGCTGTTAGTTGTTGTGGTCCATTTTACAGCTAAATATAATTCAATGGTCATCAAAAATGGTAAAACTCTCCCTGTCCTTAACTCTCTTCTCAGGCGTGTCGATTGTCTCCAATTCTGTGATCAGGAAATTTTTTCTGTTTTTGGGTCACTTGAACCCCTAAATATTTTGCGATCATCTCCAGAAGCAAGAGGCCCCTCTGTTTCTCTAAATTTAGATTCATCTATATGATTTGCTTTTCTGAGATATTTGTCTATATTCGTCAACGAAATCAGCAAAAAAAAGCCAGACGTTCGCTGTTGTGTATTTCGGATATCATCTGGTATTATTTCAGACAAAATTAGTGGTCCATTCTACACGGTGTCCTAATCTCTACCTTCATGCGAGATTTCGTGTCATTTGGTTTCTATTTGTGGCCTTTATAACGGCTGCAAAATCATTAACTTCTTTAGTTGTTGGTCGATTTCAACCCCTAAATATATTGCGGACATCTTTGAAAACAAAAGGCCTAGCCCTTCTGAGCCTAACCCTACCCTTGTGAAAATTTTCGTGATATATATTCGATATATTTACTATCGGAATCTACGTAACGGTCAGGATTGACCTGTTCGTCTGTTTATGATTTCGCCGGGATTGAAAATATTCGCGGTTTAATGAAAAATTTGACTTTTATTTAACAAAAGTGTTATGGTCTATTTCATCCACTAAATACCATCCGATGACCATCAAAATTGGAAGGCTTCTGCCCAGCCCTAAGCTCTAGCCCCGTGCTAATTTCCGTCTCGATTGGTCTGTAATTGCGTACTTTAGAGCAACTGCAAAATCATGAAAATTTTCTGTTTTTGTTCCATTTTAACCCTTAATATTATGCGATCATCTCCAAAAGAAATAGGGTTCTATTCTGACCAAAACCCCACCTCCATTTTGAATTTCGTGAAGATCGGGACATAATTGCGACCTGTAGAGTGATTACAAATTAACATGGACAGACGGACAGACGAAAAGACGGACATACATAGCTAGATCAACTCAGCTCGGCGAGATAGGATGATCCATATATACTTTTCTATGTGGGAAACCAATATTTCGAGGTGTTACATAATTTTTGGCCCAATCAAACTTATAATACCCCCAACACATAGTGTTGTAGGGTATAAATAGAACAGTGTTGGCATGTTTGTTCGGGATAGTATTTTGTTGCTGCAAAATAGTCAGGCTTCATCCCATTATTGTTGTTTTTATAAAAACAACGCTTGTTTATTAGTGGAGAACGATGAACTTGCTTCTAGACTGAATTCGGTCGAATACACCAAAATTCAGTCTTTTGGACTGATATTTGCCATTTGGTGCACATTTAACACGAAAACGGTTGAAGATATATATGGGAACTATAACGAAATCCGCACAGATCTTCATAAAATTTGGGGGTGTTTCCGAGCTCTATAAGATATTTGGTACTAAATATCATTGTAGTCGAATGCATATTACGAATGTGAGGGACTTAAACACCAAATCGGATACAACAAAAAAAAAAAAAAAAATATATATATATATATATATATATATATATATATATATATATATATATATATATATATATATATATATGTGTATGGGAGCTATAGCTATATCTGAACCGATTTACATTTAAAGAAATATTGGTTTCTAGGATGAATTCAGTCGGAATTGCCAAACTTAAGTCCATTTGGGCTGATATTAGCCATTTGACGCTCGATAAACCTGATATTGGATAAAGACATTTATGAGAGCAATATCCTAATCTGATCCGATCTCGATAAAGTTTGCCATACATATTTTCCTTTATCTGAGTATCTGATGCCCGGTACCAAAAATCCATTTTCTGGAGCGCATATTAAGCATATGAGGGACCTAAAATCCCTCATATGAGAGACCCTAAAATCGAATTAAACGTATATATGAGAGCTAAAGCTACATCTAAACCGATTTTTTTCAAATGTGATGTACTTGCTTCTAGACTAAATTCAGTCGGATGTGCCAAAATTGAGGTCATTTGGACTGATATTGGCTATTTGGTGCACAATTAACCCGAAATCGGTTGAATATACAGGGGGAGATGAAAAAACTGCAACCAACTTCGGACTACTTTCATTTCTAAGCCACTCATCCGACAGCATTTTGGTGAGAATTATCCCTGGGCTTTATATTTGGCTGGAAAACCATAAGTGGCTATCGTACCATCGCTCGTTAGCGTGATACTGGTAGCGTAGCCCAACGTCAAGGAAGTGGACGGAAGAAAACAGCAACAACAGCAGAAATGGTTGCCGAAAAATGGCTCGTGAGCTGAACATATAGAAATATTCCCTTCCGGAAATATTGAAAAATGAGCTCAGGGTAAAGCCATTGAAATTCCAAAAAGTGCAAGAATTTACACCGCAACAGAAAGAAAATAGACTCAAAAGAGTTAAAGAGTTGCTTCGCTTGGCCGAAAGTGGAGAACTGCCGAATTTGGGTTTCTCCGATTTGTTGTCCAGCAGTTTCGGTTGGCCACCAGAACTCAAGCGCCGGCTATCGTGATGGCGTAGGCCGCCGGTCGCTCTCCGCTCGAATTAACGGACCGTGTCATCACAATAAATGCCTAATATTATCGCGAAAATATTCTGGAGGGTGTATTAAAGCCTTGGGCACGCAAACATTTTGGCCGCAGACCTTGGACATTCCAGCAGGACTCAACACGCACCACCCAAGAATGGCTACAAAATGAGGTTCCTCGCTTTATTTCCAGCGCACAATGGCCACCAAAATCTCCGGATACCAATCCATTCGACTATTGTGTCTGGAGTGTTTTGGAAAGCAAGGTTGGTACTAAAAAAACCAAAGTGTCGATCACCTCAAGCAAGCGTTTCGCAGATAATGGGCCAAAATACCGCTGAGCAACAACCGGGCAGTGTGTAACGGTTTCATTGGCCGTTTGAAGGCCATAATTCGTGCCCAAGAAAACAAATTCGAACAAATCTAAACTTATTCTAAAATAAGACCTTCATTTTTTCACAGAAATATATGGACAGACAAATGACCGGACGGAGATGCATAAATCGACTCAGAATGTGATTCTATGAAGATCCTCAAAAGTAACCATTGGTCTATCTCGCTTCCCTCTTCATGTTACAAACAAATGCACAACGACATAATACCCTTACCACTATGTGGTGTGGGGATTAAAAAGTAAAAATAAAAAAGACGCGAAGTCTCAAATATCAAGTGCTACAGTTGCATGGGACTATATGTAAATGTGGACTTTTACCGCCAACTATCTGCCAGAGAAGGTGGTGCCTATTAAGAATTTAATTAATATAAAATTGGTGCTGCTAAAATCGTATATCTAGAGGTAAAGTTACATGGAGGCTATATGAAGATGTGGATCTATATAGGCAATTTTCTCTCATGGGAGGTAGTACCCATTACCAAAGCCCAAAATTAAATTTGAGGCAATGCTGGTGAAAATAGTGAATCAATCATCATAAATTCTAATATCTGGAGTTAAAGTTATATGGGGCATATAAGTCAATTATGTGCCAGAGAAAGTGGTGACTATTACGAACTCCAAATACCAAGTTTGAGAAATGTAGGTAAAATCATTAAAATAACGATTATGGGGAGTCAACCTTAAATGGGTCGATACGAAGGCGTGGATCTGTACAGAAAATTTTCGACGATTCGAACTCCAAATACAAAATTTAATATAATTCCGTAGAAACCTGTTACACAAATCATCAAAAAGACCGAATATCTGGCGGCAAAGTTATATGGGATCTATACCAAAACTTGGACCTCTAAGTAAAGTATTTTGGATATATCCGACATTCTGGGAACACATACTGGACCTGTGAACAGTTTTCTGGATGTATCCTGAATTCTGTGTGTTTCCTACACAAACTGTCAATTTTTACAAAAAAAATCCGCGAAAATTCGGTAAAAATCATCCAAATACCGGTCATCAGGAAATACCGTTATATGGGGACTATAGCAAAACGTGGGCCGATATATCTCATTTTCAATACCAACCATCCTAGACACAATACAAATTGTTCTGCTAAATTTTGACGCTCTACGTCAAATAATGTGGGCTTCGTAGACCCCATAAACTATATATATATTCATAATTAGCATAAAATTCTAAGTGCATTTAATGATGTCAGTCTGTCTGTCTATCCGTCTGTTGAAATCACGATACTTTAACAGTCGTACAGACGGACATCATTATATCGACTTAGAATATTATGCTGATTATGAATATATATACTTTATGGGGTCTACGACAAATATTTAGGGATGTTACAAACGTTAATATACCCTCCTTTCCAAGGTGGAGGGTATAAAAATTAGGTATTGCACATGTAACAAAACACTGTGTTACTGCCATCTCCTTGTATTACTAACCTAAGCAAAACCATTTAAATACGTGTTCCGCTTAATGGCTTTAATGTATGTTTCGCATTTTTGGCGAAGTGTTTCTTTGAAGGGTCCTTCCTTTCCATTGCTGAAATATCCCGCATACCCTTGTAATTCTTTAATGTGATGTACTTTTTTGGATAATTGCTACCGGTTTTATGTTTCCTGCAGTGTTAAGCGTTTTAAGTCGTATTATCATTTCGTATTCCATTCACATTTTCTGCGTTTATTGCCACATTTAATGTCATAGTTTATCTTCTGCTGCTGCTACTCCGGACAGACAGCATTGTCTTTGTTAGACCTCATATTTTTGGATTCCATAGACCAAATAATTAGTCTGGCGTTTCATGCTGTGGCACCCCTAGGAACAAAGAGGCCATTGTATTCTTGGCTCTGTGTAATGCTCAGCATAAGACTTGGTCGTCATAGAAGAAATCTTCCTCAGGTTATATCTGATAATAAATTTTGACTTTGCTTTTGTGAAGTTGTGTCTTTTTTTCTTTCTATCGTTTCGTTCGTTTGTTATTTAATTTGCATTTAATTGTTACCTTTAATGGCCTGCACGCAGTTAATGTGGCGAATTTTAATTACTCTTAATTGCTGTTATCATTGCCAATAAATATTCGCCCAGCAACTGAGGTAGAGATAAAAGCAACAGATTTTTTTTTGATTTTTTGAATTTTAACTGGTGGTAATTATGGTATGGCGAATTGAATAATTTTTCGTGAGAAACAGATATAAATACATTATTAAACAATTAAAATCTCAATTAAAATTGTGTAAAAAAATCGTTATGGTGAGGATCCAATGGCGTTTTGGATGTGTGGCGGTAATAATCGCCTTTAATTCATTTCAGATACAAATGATTATGTGAGGAAAATAAATTCTCATACTGTCCATTTGTTGGTAACATTCCGGATCGTGTTTTATAAATAACTCATTTGTTGGGATTAATTAAAATCTCTCATCGGATGTTGGTAAAATTTGGCATTGCGGGAGACCAGGATTAAAAAATAACTTCCCGTTTGTTTTGTAATAAATTGTTGAGAAAAGGGTCAAAGTGAATGTTTATATCCTCCACCATGCTATGGGGTATATTAACTTTGTCCTTCCGTTTGAAACTCTTCCCCATACGTAGGGTATATCCTACAAATATAGCCCCCATATGACGGTATCTCTCGATATTCGGTATTCCTATCATTTTAGCTACATTTTCTAATTGAATTGTTTAAATTTCCGTACTTAGATTTCGTAGAGGGCTCTACATATTGGGGCTGATCATTCTAAATATAGATCCGCGGTTTCCTATAGCCCTATATATCTTTACCTCCTGATATTCGGTATTTTGACGGTTCAAGCCACATTTTCTACTCTAATTCATTAGAGCTCCTAATTTTTAATGGGTTTTATATCTTGTACCAGATTATTGTTCTTTAAAGATGGTATAGGCAAACGTGACAACTGTACCTCTCGATATTATTTTTCTGATAATTTTAGCTAATTTTTTTCAAGAAACCATTTAAAGTTCGGTATGTAGAGTTTTTAATGGGTTATGTCATCTGTGGCAGAAAGCTGCTGGATTGGCCCCATATTTCTTATATCACTCATAAACGATATCTCTGAATATTTGGAATTTTGGGTGGTCACATTTTTAATAGAGGGCATAGGCATATGTGAGACCTGTACCTCTCGATATTATTTTTCTGATAATTTTAGCTAAATTTTTTCATGAAACCATTTAGAGTTCGGTATTTAGAGTTTTAAGGTTTCTGACTTTTGTGACAGAAGACTGCAGGAAAGGACCCCATTTTTAATAGATTTTTCTTTTTCGAATTTGGTATTTAAAACTCGTAACAGATAACAGCCACTGTAGCGAGAAACGGGTCCTGTCGATTTTACGCTATTTTGAACTTTTACTAACCCATTTCACTGGCAAGAATGATAATGGACCTAAAATTCAATCCCGATCCTTTTTTAAGTTTTCTTAAGGTTTCTGAAGGGTATTTAAACTCCGAACCGGCCAAACAAAATTCGTTTTTAAAATGTATGCGTTTGCAACAAAAAAAAAAAAAAAATAATATACGACAATGATGGAGAAAAAGATATCCCATTCAATGTAGGATTTATGCAAGATGCGTTATATTGGGTATATATAATTTGATGCGGCCAAAACGTCTCTCACTGATATAACGATTTTAGACCCTAGACATCTTGGGGCCAAATCTATTTCAGGACATTTGGAGTCGATCTAGCGATGTCCGTCCGTCCGTCTGGCTGCTGCCCATGATAACTCTCGAAGCGAGTATTAGATTTGGTCCAAACTTGGTACATCGTAATATTAGTATAAAACTTAGATTGATTTCGGGGATGGGCAATAACGGTGCACTACTTCTGGTACCTCTCCCACAAAGGGTTAAAATTTTGAAATATTACAAAGATGTAAGAGTCCGATTGTCTTCAAATTTCGCACTTCCCAATATTTTTGTAAACCCAAGGTCTGGCGTTAAGATTGAATATATCTCTTCTCTCCTTGTGGTACCAGCCAAATGCTCAAAGTTTTAAATAATGAAAACAATTATAAAAGCCGAAATAAGCATACGGATCTCTTCTTATTTCACACATCCTATTATTTCTACTAACACAAGATCTGCTATGAAGATGGGATATATCAGTCCACTATTTCTGGTACCTTCCGCACAATGGGTCAAAATTTTGAATATCTATGATGCTCATAAAACGCGATATTAACAGCCGATTCCATTCAGACTTGGCACATCTCAGTATATCCATAAACACAAGGTATGTTATAAAGATGGTAGGGATCGGATTATTTCTTCTGGTACCTCTTCCACATAAGGTTTAAGATTTTGAAAAATAAACACTCAAAGAAAGCTTAAAAAGCATACAAATTCAAATTTCACACATACAAAGATTTTTTCTAACACAAGATCTGTTGTGAAGATGCTATATATATCCGAACCCCTTCTGGTACCTCTCCCACAAAGGGCCACAATTTTCAATACTTTTATCTGTCACAAATTGCGAAACAACTCATCGATTCTTTACAACTTGCTATATCTAAATATTTCTCTCAACCAGAAACCTGGGATTTATCAAAATTTATGATTTTGCATAAAATTGGATAAAAATGATCGATTTCTTTCAAATTTTACAAATATCAATATTTTTATCTGTATTTGATGAAGCATGAAAATGATATACTGCGGTCTACTTTATCTGGTACCTTACGCACATTTTTAATTTTTTTTTTAAAGCTATGACATATCTCATATAAAGTAAAAAAAATAACCAATATAGCCCAAACCTGGCACTTCGCAATATTTATATCATATCTATTTAGGTCCCATACGAAATGGACAGTAGTGGCCCATTCCTTCAGAACCTAAGTCATAGAAAATATAACAGAAGTCAAAATATATTTAAATAAACGAACATTGGCTGAGGGTATACATTTGTCTGCAAAACCGAATGATACTTTTTAACTTCTGTGGAGGGGACAGATATTACCCATCTCTGAATTCGATTTTTGTTCGACAATAATATTACCATATGCCTAGTTTGGACCAAATCGGACACACCCTTCGAGAGTGCGCACCAGACAGACATACTGACGGATGTACGGATGAACATCGCTAGATCAACTCAAAATTTACTGAAACGAATTTGGTTCAAAAAAATATAGATTCTAAAACCGTTATTTCGATGAGGGTGTATACCCACTTTAGCCATGTGGCTGGGGGTATAATAAACAAACATCGGCTGGGGCTAATAGTAATGGATTATAAGGTAAAGCATATAAGTTAATTCAAATCAAATTAATTTGGGCCCTCAATAATACTATCTAGCCACGTATTATAAGGAACAAGTAAAAAACATAAAGTTCGGCCGGGCTTAACTTGTAATACCCTCCACCATTGGATAAAGAAAACATTTGAAATTTGTAAAAATTCCGTGAGTAAATGTGACTAGGATTATCAAAATGCCGAATATCAGTGGGTATCGTTATTACTGACGGCTATAGGAAACCTGGACCTAGATATTCAATGTTCTGCCACTGGAGCGAAACCCCATTAAGAACTACAAATATCAATTTTTATACAAATCCGAGAAAAAAATGTAGCAAAAATCATCAAAATACCGGACATTGGAAGGTATCGTTATATGGGAGCTATACCAAAATGTGGATCGACACACGAGCTAGAATCCATTTTACCCTACAAATACCAATTTTTAGAAAAATCCGCATAAAAAATGTTGCAAAAATCACCAAAATACCGAATATCGGGAGGTACCGTTATATGGTGGCTATACAAAAACGTGGACCTAAACATACAAAGTTTATGCGAGCTAGAACCAATTATATCCTACAAATACAAAATTTTATGCAAATCTGCTAAAAATGAGTCAAAAATCATCAAAATATGATCGGGAGGTAACGTGGACCGATATATTTTCAATACCAAGCATCCTTGATACATTACAAATTGTTCTGCTAAATTTTGACGCTCTACGTCTCATAGGTGGACATCGTCAAATCGCCTTAGAATTTTATGCTGATTATGAATATATATATACTTTATGGGGTCAACGATGAAAATTTAGGGATATTACAATCGGAATGACAAAGTTAATATACCGTCCTTTCTATAGTGAAGGGTATTAAAATAGTTCCTCACAAAGATATTTGGACATACCTTAAAGAGAAACTTTCATCTCACACAGAATACGTCAAATTCTATCGAACACATTTTCCTAAAACTTCACATGTCACTTATCACCTTTTTTTCTTAGAAGTGAAGTGGGAATTTTGCTTACGTTTTGAATTTCAATGAAACCCCTTGGATACCAGGATTCACATTTATGCTATTTCATCCTTACAGCAACATAGATTCTATTTATTGCTGACATCACAAAGTATCTGTGAAATAAAATTCCACAAGAAGTTCTATGGTATTCATGTGACACTATTCCATTCCAAGCCATCAGGTATAAGTACAAAAGGATACGTTAGTTCTTCCACACACACACACACACACACACACACACACATACACACTCACAATCCCTGAGATATTTAATAAACTGACATATATTTGACATCTGACATCCACATATTTTTGTCGAAATACCTATTAACACCTATTTAGTGTGAACTCTCTCAAAATTCTGGGCAATGATTTGTCGACATGATGAAGTTCCATTCGAATTATTATTTATACAATACAATACAATTATCATTTATCATCGTTTTCCAATGACCTGCCCTTAACACTTTCGTATATCACATGGCTCCGGATGAGAGTCTATATATGACTTCTGTTCCCCCTGGCAGCGGAGGGTGCATAGTCTTGCGGGTTGCATATTAATTTGTTTACATGCCAACATTTATTTGCATGTGTTGACAGAAAAGATGCCATAAATTTCATTTGTTTTATGTGCTCCATTTATCTCGGCATCTCCATCTCCATCTCCAACTCTCAGTACCACTCAATATCCTTAGAAATTGTCCTTTCTAATTCAATTGTCCAAAAGGTTCACCAGAAGCAAACAACTGACTATTCACACTTTGGAGTGTTGGCTGGCTGAGCTTGCCTGCAACGACGAGTAAATTTATAAACAATGGACCGATGCAAAGGACAATCATTGCAGAAGATTTATAGTTAAGTGGGAGACCCATCGTCTATGGCTTCTAATAGAGATGCATATGACCACATACTTATTCATTCGAACAGAAACTCGGTGTATGCTGCTGGGTTATTTATCATAGATTGCTATCATTGGTATTTATGTGCAATATACTCATATGTATTGGATTATGATAAATATAATCATAGGGTGATGGAGAGAGAGAGTGAGAGAGAGAGTGGAAGTGATTTCATATCAATGACAGAGAATATTTTCTTTATTATGGGAATATTAAGTACATAAAGAGACAGGTATGTTTTGTTATATAAATATGTCATATGGTTTTATTACTGCATAGCTGTGAAGGCTTCAAGGACTTTCGTAGCATTCCGTATTGAGGGTATCAGTTAAGATATTTTATAACAAAGCAAAGCTATGGCATTCAGTATAAAGAAGTGAAGTATAATTTTCTTTCATCTTGCTAGAGAGTCTCATCAAACCCATTCTATATACGAAAATATTGGGACTACAATGATATTCAAGGTCACGAACAGAATATTTTCACGACCTTCCTGAAAAAAACCATTAACCAGCAATTATAATTCATATATTTATATTTGTTATTCCATTTACAACACTTCGAAATATTCATCGAAGACCCGAAAATGTATATACCAGATCAGAATAAAATTATAAGGTGATTTGCGATGTCCGTCTCTCTGCCTGTTGAAATCACGATAGAGTCCACATTTTTATACCCTCCACCATACAGGGTGGGTCCGTCGAATACCCATGTTTTTTTTTTTTTTTTTTAATCAAAGAAAAAAATAAAAATTTGGTGGTTGGCAATGTTAATCATTTCATTTGTTCCAAGTAGATTTGTTTACATTGTGCCCTTTTTGCTGCATTTCCATCGTTTTTGCCAACATTTCGGCCGGAATAGCGGCTATTTCTTCACGAATGTTTTCCTTGAGCTCTTCTACGGTCCTTGACTTGTTAACGTAAACCTTTGACTTCAAATATCCCAACAAGAAGAAGAAGTCAGGCGGTGTCAAATCGGGCGAACGCGGTGGCCAGTCCAAATCACCACTTTTCGACATCAAACGGCCCGGAAACAAATTCTTCAGAAAATCGATTGTTATACGACTTCTGTGCGGTGGAGCGCCGTCTTGTTGAAACCAGAACTGCCTGATACGCTTTCGACGAATAATTGGCATCACAAAATTGGTCATCATGTCGCGATAACGCTCCTGGTTGATGGTAACAGCATGGCCATTTTCATTTTGGAAGAAAAACGGCCCAATGACCGTTTTCGCACTAACGCCGCACCAAACTGTGACTTTTAAGTCATGAAGAGGCACTTTTTGAATCTCCTGAGGATTTTCAGTGGCGCAAAAACGGCAATTTTGCTTACTTACGGTCTTTGCGTCAATTGAATTTAGTATGGCAACAAATGCAAATCTTGGCGTTGCCAGATGGGTCCGTCGAATGTGGCCAACCCTGTACATATACCCTCCATATATTAAGTTCGTCCTTCCGTTTGTAACTTATCGAAATTACATTTTCCACTGGAATAGTCTGAAAATCCACACGAGGAGTTCCTTGTGAGCACTTTATTCCTTGAAAGAGAATTATCTATACAGGCCACGGTATTGTATAGCCCCCATATAACGGTACCCCCGATATTCGGGATTTTGATGATTTGAGCCACATTTTCCAATGAAATGGTCTGAAAATTCACACAAGGAGTTCCTTGTCAGTACTTTATCCCTTGGAAGAGAATTATCTATATAGTTCCACGATATCGTATAGCCCCAATATAACGGTACCCCCCGATATTCGGTATTTTGATGATTTTAGCCACATTTTTTTGACGGGATTTTCTGAAATTCTAGACAAAAAGTTCTTTGTGAGCACTTTATATCTTGAAGGAGAATTGTCTATAAAGGTCCACGATATCGTATATCCCTCATATAACGATACCCCCGATATTCGGTATTTTGACGATTTTAGACACGTTTTCCAATGGAATAGTCTGAAAATCCACACGAGGAGTTCTTTGTGAGCACTTCACTTCCTGAAACAGAATTGTCTATATAGGTCCACGATATCGTATAGCCCCAATATAACGGTATTCGGTTTTTTTATGATTTTAGCCACATTTTTGAAGGGAATTGCCCGAAATACCAACAAGAACTTATTTGTGAGTACTTTACCCCTAGACATAGATTTGTCTATATAGGTCCACAATATCGTACATCCCCCATATATCGGCACCTCTGTCAAGTTTATTGTGCACCAAATGGCTAATATCAGTCCAAATGAAGTGGATCTTGGAAATTTGATCGAGATCGGTTAAGATTTGATATACCTTCCATATACATCTTCGTCCGATTTTACGAAGTTGGATATAGTTTCCAAATTGTGACTACTCTAAAACCACGATACGCATTTAATTTAGGTTTATAGTTGGTATGATCTTAATCATATAAATTCTCTATATAATTTTTTTACGAGAGCTCTTCTAAATACGCATAGTACACCACTATATTATATAGTCAGTGCGGCCGGACTTTCAACCTTTCCTTACTGGTTTAATCTAGAGTTTTGAAATTTTGGGACAAAGGTTATATTATTATATGCATGCTGGTTTGCATTACAAATGGCCTATATGGGTCCCAAATTAACTGCACCACCAGAGTTTTGGTATTTTGAAGGTTTCTGAAAGAATTTCCAACCAAACCAACTGAAACTTGACATTTGTTCCTTGCGAAAACTGTTCTGTTTATGTTCTCTTGGGGTTTGCACTCTACTTGCAACAAATGTTAGATTCAGGGCCAATATTTTGAATAGCCCGAATAAAAGGGTACCTCCCTATTTTCGTGTCTTGAAAGTTTCTACCACAATTTCCAACCAAAACAGCTGAAACTTGACACTGTGTATGTCAACGTTTTTTGTATAGACCCCATATAACTGTACCTCCAGATACCGACATTTTGACGATTTGTGTCTTATGTTTCATCAGAAATTATTTTTCAGAAATTTTCAAAGAAAACAGGAATTTAAGTTCCTAATGGCTACCCAAACCTATAAAAGAAAATTTCTTATAAAGGTCTATGTCTTCGTATAGCTCTATATAATGGCACCTCCCAATATTCGGTAATTTGATGATTTTAGCGACAGTATTCTGGTTTCGTATTTGAGCATCGTAATGGCCTATAAAAAATAATGTATATATAGATTGAGATAAAAAAAACTGCAACCAACTTGAGACTGTTGTCATTTATAAGGCACTCGCTCGACAGCAGTTAAAATTATTCCAGTTACAGATCATTATATTGTTCAGAAGCATGCAAACGCATTTTGGGGAGAATTTTCCACAAAAAAAGTTATTCGTGATGGAATTCAAGCGTGATAGCGTGATTTCTTTATATTTGGCTGAAAACAACAAGTGGCTATCGTTGGAGCACTCCAGCATTTAAATGTGAATAAATCTTTTGTGTCTCGTACCATCAATCGTTGCCGTGATACTGGTAGCGTAGCCCGACGTCAAGGAAGTGGACGGAAGAAAACAGCAGCATCAGCAGATATGGTTCGAAAAGTAAAGAAGCGACTTGATCGAAACCCGCGTCGTAGTGGCCGAAAAATGGCTCGTGAGCTGAACATATCGCAATATTCCATTCGGCAAATATTGAAAACTGAGCTCGGCGTAAAGCCATTGAAATTCGAAAAACTGCAAAAACTTACACCGCGACGGAAAGAACATTGACTCAAAAGAGCTAAAAAGATGTTTCGCTTGGCCGAAAGTGGTGGACTGCCGAATTTGTTTTTCTCCGATGGGAAAACATTCGTTGTCCAGCAGTTTTTACTTGCCAAGGAGGACAGATGAAAATGTGCACCTTCGGTTGGCCTCCACAACTCAAGCGCCGGCCATGGTGATGGTGTGGGCGGCCATAACAGCCGATGGTCGAATATTATCGCGAAAATATTCTCGAGGGTGTATTATAAATCTATTATAAATGTATTATAAATCTTTGGGCGCGCAAACATTTTGGCCGCAGCTATTGGGTATTCCAACAGGACTCATCATCATCGCACTCAGCACGCGCCACCCAAAAATGGTTACAGCATGATGTTCCTTGTTTCATTTCCAGCGTCCAATGGCCACCTAAATCTCAAGATACCAATCCGTTGGACTATTGTGTCTGGAGTATTTTGGAAAGCAAGGTTGGCACTGAAAAATGCCAGCAACATTCGGGCTGCGTGTGACGGTTTCATTGGCGGTGTCAAATGTGACCAATCCGAACAAATCTAAACCTTTGCTTTCATTCAAATTAAATTAAAAAAAAAAAAATTAATAAAAATTATGTCATATGACTTTGTTGCAGTTTTTTAACACCTCAAAATACACTTTTTAGACTCCACAAAGTATATATATATTCTTGATCAGCATAAAATTTTATGTCGATTTAGCGATGTCCGTCCGTCTGTGGAAATCACTCTAGCTTCCGAACGAAATGAAGAAGGTTGAAAAATTTTTTTTCAAATGTATGTATGTCTGCAGGACTTTTGGTATTGAAAAAGGTCCATGTAGATCCACGTTTTGGTATAGCCCCCATATAACGGTACCTCCCGATATTCCGTATTTTGACGATTTTAGCGACATTATTCACCGGAATTATTTCAAATTTGGTATTTGATGTTCGTAATGGATGCTACAGCCTATGACAAGTGATTGTCTGTGCAGCTCCACGTCTTCGCCCCCATATAACGGTACCTCCCGATATTCGGAATTTTGATGATTTTAGCGACATTTTTCACCGGATTAGTTTCAAATTTGGTATTTGAAGTTCATAATAGATAGTACAGCCTAAGACAGAAAAATTTTCTTTGCAGGTCCACCTCTTCGTATATCCCCCATATAACGGCACCTCCCTTTATTCGGTATTTTGATGATTTTAGCGACATTATTAACCGAAATAGTTTAAAACTTGGTATTTGAAGTTCGAAATGGATACTAAAGCCTAACACAGAAAATTACCTGTGCTGGCCCATGTCTTCGTATAGCCCCCATATAACGATACCTCCCAATATTCGGTATTTTGATGATTTTAGCGTCATTAATCACCGGAATTGTTTCAAATTACGTATTTAGAACTCGTAATGGGAACTACAGTCTGTGACAGAAAATTATCTATGCAGGTCGAGGTCTTCGTATAGGCCCCACATACCAGTACCTTCCTATATTCGACATTTTAACGAGTTTAGGTACAATACCCACCGAAATTGTTTGAGATGCGTATTTGAAGTTCGTAATGGATACTACAGCCTATGGCAGAAAATTGTATATGTTGGTTCAGGTCTTTGCACAGCTCCGATATAACGCTACCTCCTTATATGCGATATTTTGATGATTTTAGCTACATTATTCACCGTTTATTTCAAAATTTTCGAATTTGAATATGGTAATGACTTATGACAAACAATGCCTGAGTAGGTCCACGTCGTATAGACACCAATATATCGACTTTATTCGGCATTTTTTAAAATCTAACAGAATTTTTTTCGTTCCAAATGGTGGAGGGTGTTCAAAGTTCGGCTCGACCGAACTTATAGCTTAAAATTGTTAAGATTTTAACAGAATTTTTAACGGATTTTATTGTTTTTGAGAATTTCGAAATTAGTTTCAAATGCTGGAGGGTATTCAAAGTTCGGCCCGGCCGAACTTACAGCTTTTACTTGTTTTATCTCGCCCAGATATTCAATGCTTTGATGATTTGTGTCATACTTTCCCACTGAAATGTTTTAAAATTTGGAGTGCCAAGTTCCCAATGGGTACTACATACTATGACAGAAAATTACTCATGCATGTCCTTGTATAGCCCCCCCCCCCCCCCATATATTCGTACCTCCCCATATTTGGCATTTTGATGATTTTAGCAGTATTTTTAAACGGGTTTTCTGAAAAAATAGTTTCTTTATTTATTCGGACAAACACATACAACTAAACTCAATTACCAATCAAATTGTAATTAAGTGGGAGATAAAACAAGCACTTGTCATGTACAATAAGTGAATGAGAATCATGTTCGGCTGAGCTGAATTTTGAAAAATAATTAATAAAAATTTGAAATCAAGGCCCATGTGATTTTTTAGAAATCATATATTTGTTTGTCTCCTTGAGTGAGTTAAAAATCTGCTTTCAAAGAAACCATCCCACAGGGAACCCTGTCCGCTCACAATTCTCTATACGCATATTCATCATCATTACAAATAATATAAAAGAGGATTTATAATTCCATTCGAAACTCATGATTTCCATTATCATTTCGATATTTCGCTTCGCTGTACATTTAAAATGTTGAATTTTTGAGAAAACAAATATTAATTAGATCCGTTCACAATGATGAATGAATGAATGAATTTCTCCCTAATTGGATTTGAGCTATGCACCATGAAAGCCAATAAACCATATTTCAATCATTATAATTTTTGTTGCGTCATGCCCGGGTTATGCTATGGCATTCTATGCCATTGTATTGTCCAAATTTTAGATATGATGCAATTTTCGTAAATTCCAATAATTTTACGCCCAGCAATTTCCCGTTTGCCATTTTGCAATTTCATTTCATTAAAAACTTATCAATAATGTTTTCCACAAATATATATGTACGTATGTAGGTATGTGTGCATTTGTGCAAAGCATGCAAATAAAATAAAAATAATATGTGTTGATTGAATCAATCGCTTAAAGTGCGGTTCAAAGGAGGTGAATGGGGGGGCGATGGGCGTTGAAGTGTAGGGGTACTCTTAATTGCCAATGAAAACTCAGGTATTGATATGTCGTTCAGGGATCATTTCCAGTCGAATAATACCAAGAATTGAGATTTGCTACGCCAGTGGCACAAATCTGAAATTATGTGAATGAAATATTAAATGTGAATAGAGGCCATCACAAAAGCCCATATCAATCTGAGAGATTTTTCATTCAAAAATAATATTTTAAATCACATTGGAAAAAAAGGCAAAAGAGTACATTGGCTTGTTATACCCTCCACCATAACTTTGCCATTCTGCTCGTAACTTCACGAAATACTCATGTCAGACCCAAAAAGTATATATATTCCTGATGAGCGATGTCCGTCTGTCTGTCTGTGTGTCACGCTATCTTTCGAAGGAATTGAGATAGAAGGCTAAAATTTTGCACACATGTTTATTTTTTCCAATATGCAGGTTAAATTGGTCCACGTTTTCATATAGCCTCCATATAACGGTACCTCCTGATATTCGGTATTTTGATGATTTTAGCGACATTATTCACCGGAATTTGGCCTTTGAAGTTCGAAACGGATACTGCAGCCTAAGGCAGAAAATTATCTGTGCAGGTCCACGACTTCGTATAGCCCCCATATAACGGTACATCCCAATATTCAGTATTTTGATGATATTAGCGTCATTATTCCCCGGAGTAGTTTCAAATTACGTATTTAGAGTTCGTAGTGGGAACTACAGTCTGTGACTGAAAATTGTCTATGCAAGTCCAGGTCTTCATATAGGCCCCATATATCAGTACCTGCCTATATTTGGTATTTTGACGATTTTAAGTACAATGCTCACCCAAATTTTGCGAAATGTCGTATTTGAAGTTTGTAATGGATGCTACAGCCTGTGACAGAAAATTGTCTATGCAGGTCCAGGTCTTCGTATAGCTCCGATATAACGGTACCTCCATATACACGGTATTTTGATGATTTTAACTTACTTCATGTTTCGAATTTGAATATGGTAATAGTTTATGACAAACAATGCTTATGTAGGTCCACGTCGTATAGATCCCAATATAACTTCTACATTCGCTATTTATAAGATTTTAACAGAATTGTTAACGGATTTTATTTTTTGAAAATTTCCAAATTCGTTCCAAATGGTGGAGGTTATTCAAAGTTCGGCTCGGCCGAATTTACTGTTTTTTGACTTGTCCAGAGCTTAGCTTGGTGAATTATGAGTTCGAATCAAAATCGAATTTAAATCAATAAGAAAAGAGTAAGTAAGTTATACCCCACAACAATATTAATGTTTTTACAGTTAGCTTTCCTAATTTGAAGAATTGTGTGATGTACCAATGTTGTTTGATCTGGTATTCAATATTCCAGATTTCATAGAGAGAGAGAGAGAGTAATATTTTAATATGCTCGGTTTCACTAGATTTAGTTAGGTCTCGGCCACAATCACATTCGAAGTAATGACTCAGAGTCGACGAAATTCTCAATCGGTCAATAAGAAGATTGATGGGTTGGTAAAAACTGTAATTATTTATCATGTCAGCAGCAAGAAGGCTGGTAATTGGTCAAAGACTTTTCCCGGCTTGCAAATGAACCTAATATAATACTCGAAACCTGTAGAAAAGTCTCATGGCGAAGACTTATACTTTTAGAAAGATTGAAAAAAGTTTTTCAAGGTATTTTTTCCAAAGGACCCGAATTAGGTCATTCGGTTTGTAGCACCTCTAAATATTCGTCGTAGACCCCATAAAGTATATACAATCATGATCAAAGTTTATTTACTGATTTTCACTTATCTGTCTATTGAAATCACGATATTGATATGAAATTTAATTTAGAGCTTTGAAATTTAGCACCACATTGAATTGTGTGATGTTTCAATAAGACATTACATTGTGTACGCGATAGAGCGAACCATTCAACAGTCCACATAGCAAGACTGCTCTATCTCCATAATCAATAAAGCTGCAAAGCGGGAATCCTTTATTAGGTACGATTAATAAATACTATAACTATAAAAATTGTCGTAAAGCTTAATTTAGCATTTCAGTCCTGGCCATACCTATAAAGGCCAATATATATATATATATATATATATATATATATATATATATATATATATATATATATATATATATATATGTCAATATATTAGTTATAATCAATTAATTCAATTTAAAAAGTACTAAACATAAATATGTTTTGTTTTTTTTTTCCTTCTATAAATTTAAAGTTTCATTTGATTTCCAAAAAGTTTAATTTCGGTTGCAAATGGTTTCATTTCGGTTGCAAAAGGTTTCATTTCCGCTGCAAAAGGTTTCATTTCCGCTGCAAAAAGTTTCATTTGAATTGCAAAAGGTTTCATTTAATCTGAAATCCATATAATTGTTGCTCCTGATATTGACTGTTTTGACAATATTTGCAACAGTTTCTAACGCAATAATTCAAAAATCAGTGGTTAGAGTTCATAACCGATTGACAGAATATTGTCTATCGAGGCCACATTTTTCCAATAGCCCCATATAACCGCACCTCCCCATTTTGGAATTTTTAAGATTTTACCCACATTTTCTAACGCAAAAGTTCATCATATGGACTTAAGTTTAGTTTTACAGTTTATAACGGGTACCATCTCCCTTGTGCAGAATAACTTATATATAAGTCCATATTTTCCGATTTTAGCAACATTTTCTATAGGATATTTCAATTTCGTAAAGATCAATTTCTTTATTGGTCAACGTTTTTCTATATTCCCATCTTCAACTTTTTCAAATGGTTGGGGTTAGAGCATTTAAAATTTGAAACGGAAAGCGAATACTATATGGGGAGGCTGAATTTGCTCGCATGTGCCAATATCCATCCTATTTGGTCTGATATTACACATTCGGTGCACAACATGAAATCGAAGCTATATGCTAATCTGAATCCATTTTCATAAAATTTGCCAGAGGATTTTTTTTGGCTGTATTTGACAGGTGGTCCGTAATATCGTGGTTATTGAGTACATATAACGGCTGTTAGAGACTTAAATATTAAATCGGTCTAAACATATGAGGGAGCTACAGCTATGAAAATATTTCCCAAAAACTTATTGTCAACAATTGCAAATCAAAAGATCTCATGCAAAAATGATGCACTCCTTACAAACAACCGTGGGACTAAAAAAAAGCAAACACAAGGGAACTGATGAGGGTTGGTGGCTCTTTGAATGAAAGCAGACAATGTCGGAAATAGAATCAAATGTTAGAATAAATTTAGATTTGTTCGAATTGGTCACCTTTGGCACGAATTATGGCCTTCAAACGGCCAATGAAACCGTCACACGCTGCCCGAATGTTGCTCTGCGGTATTTTGGCCCATTACTGGCGAAGCGCTTGCTTGAGGTGATCGACACTTTGGTACTTTTTTAGTGCCAACCTTGCTTTCCAAAACACTCCAGACACGATAGTCTAACGGATTGGTATCCGGAGATTTTGGTGGCCATTGTACGCTGGAAATTAAGCGAGGAATCGCATTTTGTAACCATTATTGGGTGGCGCATGCTGAGAGCGATGGTGCTGAGTCCTGTTTGAATGTCCAAGGTCTGCGGCCGAAATGTTTGCGTGTCCAAGGCTTAAATATTCGGCATTTATTCTGATGTCACGGTCGATTAATGCGAGCGTAGAGCGACTGTTATGGCGGCCCACACCATCACCATGGCCGGGGCTTGAGTTCTAGTGGGCAACCGAAAGTGCACATTTTCAGCTGATCTCTTTGGCAAGTAAACACGATCATTTTGTTTGTTTACAAACTGCTGGACAACAAATGTTTTCTCATCGGAGAAAACCAAATTCAGCAGTTCACCACTTTCGGCCAAGCGAAGTAACTCTTTAGCTCTTTTGATTCTATTTTCTGTTGTTTCTGCTGAGGTGTAAGTTCTTGCACTTTTTGGAATTGCAACGGCTTTACCCCGAGCTCATTTTTCAATATTTGCCGAATGGAATATTGCGATATGTTCAGCTCACGAGCCATTTTTCGGAAACTGCGACGCGGGATTCGATCAAATCGCTTCTTTCGCTTTCCGAATCATTTCTGCTGCTGTTTTCTTCCGTCCACTACCTTGGCGTCGGGCTACGCTACCAGTACCATGGTAACGAGTAATGGAACGAGAAACAAACATTTTTTCACATTTAAATGCTGGAGTGCTCTAACGATAGCCAACTGTGGCTTTCTAGCCAAATATAAGAAATCACACTATCATTTTTTCTGGACAATTCTCACGAAAATGCTTTTTACGATTGTAAACAATATAATGAGCAGTCACTGGAATAATTTTAGCAGCTGTCGAACGAGTGACGACGAAAAATGATAGCAGTCTGAAGTTGTTTGCAGTTTTTTTTTTTCATCTCACCCTGTATATGGGAGCTATTTCTAAATTTGAACCTTGGGCCAAACAAAGGTTGTCTGAAAAATTTCATCTCAGTCGGATAATAAATGCGACCTGCATTTTGTTCACAAAAATGCATGGACAAACGGACGGACTGACATGTAATAATCAACTCAGAAAGTGATTCTTTGATGAACCTCAAAATTATCTATGGATCTGTCTCTTTTCCTCCCCCATGTTACAAACAAATGTACAAAGACATAATACACTTGATACTATGTGGTGTAAGGTATGAATATCTATCAAAAACTACTCCCAAGAATTGTAAAATTTCCCAAGAATACTTTTTACCAGGGTTTTTGGGATAAAAAAAAAAAATATGTGCTATTTGTAGGAACATTTGTTCGTGACTTGGATTTTGAAAGCAATATTTTTATGGATTTTGTGGCAAGAAATCATATCCAATCCTTTTATAAAAAAGCCCGATTTCTTATTAAACATATTTTTTTTAAATACACTTCCTTTCGCTAATAAAACAAAACTACCTTATATTAGTTCGCCTTTTGGCGAACCTCAACACAACACGAAGATCAGCAACTCCAAATGTCCCTAAATTCATAATTTTGCATGCTAAACATCATATCTGGCAGCACAGTGTCCTAAATTTGTTGACCTAATTTTTAGTCCCTTTTTAAGACATTTTTATTCAGCCATTCTCTTTTATGGAGGTATCCCAAAGACGAGGACTAATGTTATATCTTTTGAAAAGGCACAAAAGACACAAAAAACTCCACTTAGGCTCAAAAATGTTGCCTGAACCTCCGTATTGTTTTATAACTTCACTCGAAGTTATTGTCTCGAATAAATCCCCAACTTAACTGTGTGGTTTTGTTATGCACCATTAATCACATATTACCTACAAATACCACTTAATCCCTACCACGTCTGTCAGAATAGAAAAAAAAAAAAAAACAATCTGTATAATTTCCACCTGTATAATGATTAATTATGTAATTAATATACCCCGGCATTTGTCAATATGCAAATTGATTTGTTAAATATTCAATATCCATGAAAAAATTCCCAGTGGACATCCTGCCTACAAATGATATGCTAATGCGATAGTAATGCTCGGTATTAATTCATTTGAAAATCCCCTAGTGTCCGCATGTTTGTAAATAAAGATATGGAGTGTCATATCTGACTAAAAAAAGGTTAACGGCGAACGTGACAAATTCAATACACACACAGAAGTTACATGCTTATGTATACATATATATATATGTGGCATATGGGCATGGATTTTTTCATTGATTTAGTTGTATTAATGTGTGGTCTTTCTAGTTTCTTTTTTACACACACGTTATTTTTATGCAAATGGATATTAAAGGAAAAAGTTAAAGTGGTGTTAATTTCCAGGTGAGATTGTGGAAAAGGTTTCAAAAAACCCTCAAAAGCATCTTGTGAGGGAAGAATTGAGGGATAACACTGCAGCCTTAATTACTCAGCAAGTTTGATTTTTTTAATTATCTACTTAATTATCTAGGGAAAACATGTGATGTTGAATTAATTTTTTTATGACAAAAAAAAAAAAAAAATACGATATCGTAATTTAAATAATGTGTTTTGGACCGCAAATTCGAAGATCTTGGAATGCAGTTGCGTCTGAGTAATTCGATATTTAAAGTCTTACATTTTAAGTACTTAAAACTCTAAATTTCCTATTAACGATAAGCCAAAACAAGTAAGCAAAGGCTATAGATGTGCGGGGCCGACCATGTGATACCCTACAACACTGCAATATGTTAGAAGCCCCCTTATGTCCAAATCTATTTTGAAAGATTTCGCTTTGAAATTATATCACCAGGGACATTTGCCCAATATTTACGCACACCGTCGTGCTTTTAGTTGTGTGGCTCATTTTACAGGTAAATATAAACCAATGGTCATGTAATCAGGAATTTGTTTCTGCTTTTGGTTCATTTGAACCCCGAAATATTTTGCGAAAGTGAGAGGGCCTCTGTATCTCCAAATTTAGACTAATCTATATGATATGCTTATCTACTATATTTGGCCATATTCGTCAACGAAATCACAAAAAAAATAGAATTTCGCCTTTTTGTATATTTCCGATATTGCCTGTAAGTAATGTTGTTAATTTTCCACACAAAAGTAGTGGTCCATTCTACCCGCTGTCCTTAACTTTAACTTCATGCGATATTTCGTGTCCATTAGTTTCTATTTGTGACCTTTATAACGGTAGCAAAATCAGAAACATTTTTAGTTCTTGGTCCATTTTAACCTCTAAATATATTGCGGACAACTTCGAAAACAATAGGCCTAGCCCTTCTGAGTCTAACCCTACCCTTACGAAAATTTTCGGGAGGATCGGACGATAATTGCTATCTGTATATAATAAGCCCAACCTGTATTGTAAGGTAAAAAATAATACAAAATATACACTTCAATATTTTAAGTCAAATTAAAAAAATCGCATGCAATAAAAAATATGAAAAAAAAATTAATAAAAATATGTAACAAAATAATACAAAATCTATATTAGCATCATTATTAGCATCTTTTTATGCGATTATATAGTTTTATGCCAAGAGGGCATTCAGAATTGACAAAATTTGTCAAAATCGGTCCAGCCATTCTTGAAATATAAGCATTCTAGCTAACATCCCTCCTTTTTTCTATACACATTGTATATATTTCGCTATATATATCCGATATATTTACTATCGGCATCTACGTTACGGTCAGAATTAACCTGTTCGCCTATTTGTGATTTCGCTGTGATTAAAAATATTCACGGTTTAATATAAAATTTGACTTTTATTTAACAGAAATGTTATGGTGTATTTCACCCACTTAATATTACCCGATGACCACCAAAATTGGAAGGCTTCTGCCCAGCCCGAAGCTCTAGCACCATACTAACTTCCGCGTCGATTGTCCATAATTGCGTCCTGTAGAGCAACTGCAAAATCAGGAAATTTTTCAGTTTTGGTCCATTTCAACCCCTAAATATTATGCGATCATCTCCAAAAGCAATAGGGTTCTATTCTGGCACTTTCCCTACCTCCATTCTAAATTTCGTGAAGATCGGGCCATAATTGCGACCTGTAGAGTGATTACAAATTAACATGGACGGACGGACATACATAGCTAGATCGACTCAGCTCGGCGAGATAGGAAGATCCATATATACTTTCCTATGGGGAAACCAATATTTCGAGGTGTTACATAATTGTTGACCTAATCAAACTTATAATACCCCCACACATAGTGTTGAAGGGTATAACAAGTTCCTTTGTTTTATTTTAATATAAATATTTAAGCAATATATAATATATTAGCAAGTGCCCACTACTTCCTCAGGCCTTCTTATACCCACCACCATAATATGAAGGGTATATTAAGTTTGCCATTCCGTTTGTAACACCTCGAAATATACATTTAAGACCCCACAAAATATTTATCAAATTTCGGAATTCCAGCTCTATACACTTATTCAATATATCAACCTCAGATTTTAACTCTTTAGTGTCCTCAATTACCAAATTCAGTACAATTGTAGTACGAATATCCAAAACCAGCTAATCTCAAACACAGAAATTTACAGTCACATTCATATCAAATTTCAGTGTTTTGAGCTCTATTCATTCAACCAATACTAAATTTTGTACTATTTAATACTTTTGGTACAGTTATAGTACATATTTCCAAAATCACCTCCATATCTTTCTGCTCTTTAATGTCCTCAATTGTACAAAATACTTTGTACATACTTTTGAGTGCGATTGAGGCGCTGGGAAAATGTAGCAATAAAATATAAATGTTCTAAAATTAAATATTTTCCAGCCGCCATAAAATATCACATGTGAACAATTCGGTGATCTTGTGCGCTGACGCATACGATAATGTGTCAGATAATAAAGGTTATGACCCACACGCACAGATATCGATGCGCTCAGTAGATGCACAAGACCACTTGAATGAAATGTCAAGCAGCCCTGCAATGTTCTCCATTCAATATTAGAATAGTTAAGAACAATTGTGTGGCTGCGACTAGGTTCAGTTAGATTAGTTTCAGTAGTAAAAAAAAAAAAAATCAGCCTTAACGAATTTAAATAACACACAGACGAAACGGTCGTGTTTCTATTCTCAACATCAATTATCTTCCCGTTTCTCAATCCGTTATACTTTTCAAACGATTGTAGCACATGTTTCCGAAACCACCTCCGTATATTAACACCAGACACCAGCAGTGATCTCAATATACAATTAAAATACATATTTCCAAAACCACCTCCCTATTTCAATTCCCGATACTAACGAAGACCTCAA
The DNA here is from genome assembly GCF_030504385.1 of Musca domestica. Lineage (NCBI taxonomy): Eukaryota > Metazoa > Arthropoda > Insecta > Diptera > Muscidae > Musca > Musca domestica. Next base: position 425,558 of record NW_026712355.1, on the reverse strand, counting down.
TATCCGATTTCAGGATTTCAGCTATGTAGTTTCGAAACCACCTCCCTATATTAACACCAGACACCAGCAGTGATCTCAATATACAATTAAAATACATATTTCCAAAACCACCTCCCTATTTCAATTCCCGATACTAACGAAGACCTCAATATCCGATTTCAGGATTTCAGCTATGTAGTTTCACTCATTACCAAATTTAGCCACAGACAGCAACAGTGACATCCATATCAACATTTTATCTCTAGCCCTTCACCCAACCCATATATAGTGCCATTTAGTACTTTTCGAATAATTATAGTACACATTTCCGAAACCACCTCCATATCTCAATTCCAGATAGCAACAGAGACTTCAATGTCAAATTTTTGAATTCCAGTTTTAGATATTCTCTCAATACCAAATTAAGTACTTTTCGTACAATTCGAAATTTCCAAATACACCTCCATATCTCCACTTCAGATACCAACAGAGACCTGAATATCAAATTTCGGGATTCCAGTTATATCCCTTCACCCAATATCCAATATAGTACCACTTAGTACATTTCGAATAATTATAGTACACTTTTCTCAAACCTTCTCCATATTTCAATCGCAGATAACAACAGAGACCTCAATATCAAATTTCGGGATTCCAGCTCTTTCCCTTCACTCAATACCAAAACTTAGAACCATTTAGTACATATCCCAAAAATAATAATATTTCCTAAAATCTGAATCCACCTCCAAATCTAAACGTCAAATACTAACAATTATCTAAATATCAAATTTCACAATTTTATCTCTTTCCCTTCAACCAACCACCAAATATTCAGTACTTTTGTGCAATTATCGTTCACATTTCAGAAACCACCTCCATTTGTCTGGGCTAAGCATGAACAGCGATCATAATACCACATTTCAGATTTCTAGCATTTGTTCACCCAATATCAAATTGCACCAAACATAGTCCTATTTAGCACCTTTTGTGCACTTGTTGTATACATTTCCCAAATTGCCCCTTTATCACCAACCCACCACTAACAACAACCATCAATTCCGCTTCTTCCGTTCACTTAAAAATGGATTACACATATTCAAAATCACTTCCTTATATCAATTCCATTTCCAAGAATTAATTCCCTTACTGAATTTCAAGATATTAATACTATCTGTTCAGATATTTACATTAAGGGTACTAAGGGTACTTGGTGCATTTTGGTACATTTGGTACATCGGTTTTTAAATTTCGAAAAACCCTTTAGTTTGTCTATCCCACACAACATTAAAGATTCTCACTACAAATTTCAGTACAAAAAGTGATCCTAATGCCAAATTGTAGACTTATAAGTCAATCTCCTACCCAAAATTCAAGTTTAGTACCATTTGCTACTTTTTACTACGTGTTTCCAAAGCCACGTTGAAAATCTCAGCCTTACATACAGGGTGAGATAAAAAGAAAAAAGTGCAACAAACTCAAACGCCATAATTTTTATTTTTTTTAATGTTATTGAAAATGTTGGAAATAGCACCAAACTTTTGAATAACTTTAGATTTGTTTGAATTGGTCACCTTTGGCACGAGTTATGGTCTTCAAACGGCCAATGAAACCGTCACATGCTGCCCGAATGTTGCTTTGCGGTATTTGGCCCATTCCCATTCCCGGAGAAGCGCTTGCTTGAGGTGATCGACACTTTGGTATTTGGTAGTGCCAACCTTACTTTCCAAAATACTCCAGACACAATAGTCCAACAGATTTGTATCCGGAGACTTTGGTGGCCATTGTGCGCTGGAAATGAAGCGAGGAACCTAATTTTGTAATCATTTTTGGGTGGCGCGTGCTGATTCCTCTTGGAATGTGCAAGGTCTGCGGCCAAGTGTTTGGGTGCCCAAGGCTTTAATACACCCTCCAGAATATTTTTGTGATAATATTCGGCATTTTAAACCAGCGGAGTTCTGGTGGCCAACCGAAAGTGCACATATGCCGACCTCTTTGGGAAGTAAACACGATCATTTCGGCATTTCACCAATCTCGGCCAAGCGAAGCAACTCTTTAGTACTTTGAGTCTATTTTCTTTCTGTTGGGGTGTAAGTTCTTGCACTTTTGAAATTTTAATGGCTTTACCCCGAGCTCAATTTTCAATATTTGCCGAATTAAATAATGCGTTATGTTCAGCTCACGAGCCATTTTCCGGCGAGTCACTGCGACGCGAGTTTCGACCAAGTCGCTTTTTACTTTCGAACCATTTCTGCAGATGTTGCTGCATTCTTCCGTCCACTTGGCTACGCTACCAGTATCACGGTAACGACCGATGGTACGAGAAACAAAAGAATTATTCACATTTAAATGCTGGAGAGCTCTAACGATAGCCACTTGTGGTTTTCCAGCCAAATATAAAGAAATCACACTATCACGCTTGAATTCCATCACGACTAACTTTTTTCTGGAAAATTCTCACCAAAGTGCTTTTACGCTTGTATACAATGTATTGAGCTGTTACTAGAAAAATTTTAATAGCTGTCGGACGAGTGGCTTAGAAATGACAGCAGTCTGAAATTGGCTGCAGTTTTTATACCCTCCACTTTGGAAAGGTGGTAATATACCCTATTAAATATTCGTCGTAGACCCCATAATGTATATATATACTCATAATCAGCATAAAATTCTAAGTCGATTTAACGATGTCTGTCTGTCTGTCTGTCTGTTGAAATCACGGTACAGGCCACATTATTTGACGTAGAGCGTCAAAATTTAGCAGAATTATTTGTATTGTGTCCAGGATGGTTGGTATTGAAAATGAGATATATCGGTCCACGTTTTGGTATAGTCCTCGTATAACGATACCTCCCGATATTCGGTATTTTGGTGCTTTTTGCCACACTTTTTTCATGGATTTGTCTAAAAATTAGTATTTGTTGGTCATAATTGATTCTAGCTCCGGTGGCGAAACATTGCATGTATAGATCCACGTTTTGGTATAGCCCCCATATTACGGTATATCCCGGTATTCGGTATTTTGATGATTTTTGTTATATTTGTTCACGGAGTTGTCTAAAATTGGAATTAGTTGGTCATAGTAGGTTCTAGCTCCGTTGTCGAAACATTGTATCTATAGGTCCACGTTTTTGTATAGCCCTATATAATGGTAACTCCCGATATTCGGTATTTTGATGAATTTTGCCACATTTTCCCACGGATATGTCTAATAATTGGTATTTGTGGGTCATAATTGGTTCTAGTGTTTCCATTGCCCTAAGGTGGAGGGTAGTGGAGGGCTCGGCCAAACTTAATGTTTTTTTACTTGTTTCATTTCACACTGTATAGTAAATTTTTGTAATTTTCGTACGCCTTTGATGCTAGTTTTCAAAAAGCCTTTGGAACATCTATAATTTCCTTCACCAGTATCCCTCATTCCAAATTTAAGAGTCCTAGCTCTACTGGTTCGTCAAATGCAAAGGGTACAATATTTAGTACATTTTAATATGTTTTGTACATTTCTAGTATGAATTTCCAAAAACGCAACCTTATCTGACCCCTTTGAACTAAGAGTGAGTCTTACCCAAAATTTCAAGGTTCCATTTCAGCCGTTTTCTCTGGGCGTTGATTAATCGGTGAATCATCCAGTCAGTCAATTGCTTATACTACATATATGAAGAATTACTACCATCTTTTTTCCTCCCATATCGCACATTGCTATACAAATTTAAACTTTTTTCAAATCATTTGTAAATGTTTTAACGTAGCTTCAGTGTACACACTTTTTTTCAAATTCAAATTTAATTTATTTAAATTTAACAAATAATATTATATTTCATTCTACTGACATACATTTCAGTTCACATTCGTACATTCACGTCTCGCACATCAAACACACGCAAACACAGACAAAAAAGGCTACGGTAAACACATTAAAATTCCTAAAGAATTATAAAAACAGAAGCGAAGCAAATAAGTATGCATGTATGAAATTTAATATATCACAATATTGAATAATCTGATTACTGATTTCAATGCAACCGTAGAAACATTTGCATCTGTTTAATATGTCAATAGCCGACAATATTCACTCATTCGTACTTTGACATTTGAGAAGCAGAGTGATGACGGCAAGCGAAAATAAAAAGTTCATGATATATTCCGACTAATTGATTGTGACAAATGATCGCTAATGAAATATTCTATTTAAATTCAAAAAAGATTTTTACTCATTCAGTGGCTTGTTAATTTTTTTCACTATCCTTCATTTAAATATGCACATTGTTTTTGTTGTGTCATACGAATTGCAAAAATTGTTTGCCAATGCCTGCCTCCATGTGTACTTTGTATAATGAGATTTATAAACATGAAAATATAAAATGAAAATATTTTAAAGTGGTGTTAGGTTTGGTAGGGTGGAAATTGTAGGTACCCTTCACTATTTTATGACCAAATTAAAATTCCAAACTAATTTTAATATAAATTACAGCGTGCAAAATTTAAACTCAAAATCTCAGCAATTTAATAGCAATTCGCTGGTTATACCGTCTATGGCAAATATATTTTGGTTTTAAGAAATAGATTCTTATCTCAATATTCAACAATAATTTAATATATTGAGAAATTATTGTTACACGACTCCCCAGATATTTTAATTATATATATTTTTTTTTCACAATTTCTGTTTTACTGCAGTCATTGAACTTCTTTACTGACTTGTAACATTCCTGTGGAAGGACTTTTTGTCACTAACACCAACTAATCACGTTTAAAAGATTAGTAGGGTGGTGCTGTTGTTCACAGGTGACCACATAATATTTTGTGAATAATGACTAATAGCAACAAAAGTATCCGCCAACAGGTATAAAGCGGAATAGAGCAAACTAAACAGATATAACGATTTTGATACCCTCCACCTCGAAAATTTAAAAAAAAATTGTAGCATCTCCAAATAATCGTTGTAGACCCTGCAAAGTACATATATTCATGATGAGCATAAAATTCTAAGTCGATTTAACGATATCCGCCCGTCTACCTGTTGAATCACGCTGAAGCCCACAAAAAAACCAGTAAAGAAAGTCTTAAAGTCGGAAGGGGCCGACTTAATGATACCCTACACCACTTTGCTAATTTAGTAGAGCTCCGCATAACAATTAAAAGTTTTTATGGGAGAATTCAATCATACACGCTATGATTATAATTATAATTTAAAGTTCAAAGAACTAAATATGCCGAAGCATTTGTATCTTTTAAATTCGGACTTGTATTACCCATTTGGTGCACAACTAATTTGAAATCGGATAAAGATATATATGGGAGCTATATCCTAATCGGAACCGATCTCGATAAAATTTGGCAAAGATATTTCTGATATATTTCCTTGAATATCGTTGTTACGGAGTGCATATTACGTCTTTGGGTAACAAATACAACAAATCGGATGAACAAAAGTGAGTGCCAAATTTCATTCAATTTGGGCAAATTTTAGAAGTTTGGTGTACAATAAAAGGTAAATCGGACGAAGTTATATATGGGAGCTATATCCAAATCTGAAAGGTATTTCTGAACTGCATTTGATATATATATATATATATATATATATATATATATATATATATATATATATATATATATATATATATATATATATATATATATATATATATATATATATATATATATATATATATATATATATATATATATATATAGCTATATCTGAACCGATTTCGATCAAATTTGGCATACTTATTTTCAGTCCTAATTTGGTTATGTGTGCAAAATTCCATATTATTCGGACTGATATTACACGTTTGGTGCATAATAAAAGGCAAATCGGACGAAGATATATATGGTAGCTATATCTAAATTTTGACCGATTATCTCCAATTTCAATAGGGTTCGTCCTTGGGCCAAACAAATGATTTGTGCAAAACTTCATCTGGATAGGGCAATAAATGCGAACTGTACTTTGTTTACAAAAATACATGGACTGACGGACATGCTTATCAGTCTGAATAAACATTACGTACCGTAATCTAACGCTAACATACCACATGTAGCAATTGAAAATTCTATATTATTTTTATACCCTCCACTATAGTATGGAGAGTATTTTAAGTCTGTCATTCCGTTTGTAATACCCCCAGAATTTACATTTTATACCCCACAAAGTGTACATATACTTTTTCAACGATTTAGAGATATCCGTCCGTCTGTCCGTCTATCTATCAGTGGAAATCACTCTAGCTTCCGAACGATATGAAGTAGGTTAATAACATTTTACTCAAATGTATATTATGTCTGTAGGACTTTTTGTATTGACAATGGTCCACGGCTTTGTATAGCCCCCATGTAACGGTACCTCCTGATATTCGGTATTTTTATGATTTTAGCGACAATATTCATCAGAAATCTTTCAAATTTGGTATTTGATGTTCGTAATGGACGCTACAGCCTATGACAGGAGATTGTCTGTGCAGCTCAACGTCTTCGTTTATCCCCTATATAACGGTACCCCTCCCGATATTCGGTATTTTTATGATTTTAGCGACATTAGATACAGGAATTGTTTCAAATTTGGTATTTGAAATTCATTTCAGCGACATTATTCAACCGAATTGTTTCAAATTTGGTATTTGAAGTTCGTAATGGATGCCTCAGATAAGACTGAAAATTTTCTGTGCAGATACACGTCTTCGTATAGCCCCCATATAAGGATACCTACCGATATTTGGTATTTTTATGATTTTAGCGACATTATACACCGGAATTGTTTCAACTTTAGAATTTGAAGTATTTGAAGACTATGACAGAAAATGGTCTGTGCAGGTATTCCTACCGATATTCGGTACTTTGATGACTTTAGCTGCCTTATTCACCGATTTTTTCCTAAGTCTCTCATTTGAATATTGTAATGTCTTATGACAAAAGTATTTTATACGATCTATGTCGTCGTATTGACCCAAATATAACAGCTACGTTCGGTATTTCCAAGATTTTAACAGAATTTTTAACGGATTTGATTGTTTTTGAGAATTGCCAAATAGTGGAGGGCATTCAAAATTCGGCCCGGCTGAACTTACAGCTTTTTACTTTTTTTTTAATAATTACTGAGAAACTCCATAGATTATGCATGTAGAACTAAGTGTTTCGGGTTTTTTTTTTTATATCGAAACGCAACCCACATGTAACAGTTCAAGTTCCCCTTTTTTCAACACTTTTGGAAAATTTCCGATTAAGATTCTGCGGAATCCGTGCATTTAAGGTATATAGTGTCTTCGGCAATGTTGCAGATATAAATACGAGAAATATTTCGTAAGAAGATTTTAATTCTATGACAAAGGGTCTTTTTGGTCCTTTTCTAAAAGATATGCTTAAAAAAATTACTTTCAACGAAATCGTATCAAGTCAAAATAGTCTACAAAATTATTTGTCATAAAATTCTACTAAAGGACGTCAAAAGTCTAAATCTTATCTAAACACCAGGAATTCATATATATTAAACAGACATTTTAGGTTTTAAGTCGTACTTTTTGTGAGTTTTGTGTAAAAATCTCCAAAAATATAATTTTTGAAGGATGAGATCAAACACAAAAATAAGAAATGACTTGCTCGGAAACCGCGTCGAAAATGGCTCGTGAGCTGAACATATCGCAATATTCCCTTCGGCAAATATTAAAAAATGAGCTCGGGGTAAAGCCATTGAAATTCCAAAAAGTGCAAGAACTTACACCGCAACAGAAAGCTAAATATTGCTTCGCTTGGCCGAAAGTGGTGAACTACCGAATATGGTTTTCTCCGATGAGAAAACATTCGTTGTCCAGCAGTTTGTAAACAAACAACATGATCGTGGTCACTTGCCAAAGAGGCCAGCTGAAAATGTGCATCTTCGGTTGGCCACCAGAACTCAAGCGCCGGCCATAATGATGGTTTGGGCCGCCATAACAGCCGATGATCGCTCTCTGCTCGTATTAATCGACCGTGGCATCAGAATAAATGCAGAATATTATCGCGAAAATTACAAAATGAGGTTCCTTGTTTCATTTCCAGAACACAATGGCCACCAAAATTTCCGGATACCAATCCGTTGGACTATTGTGTTTGGAGTATTTTTCGGAAAGCAAAGTTGGCACTAAAAATACCAAAGTATCGATCATGTCAAGCAAACTCTTCGCCGGGAATGGGCTAAAATACCGTAGAGCAATATTCGGGCAGCGTGAGATGTTTTCTTTGCCCGTTTGAAGGCCATAATTCTTGCCAAAGGTGGCCAATTTGAACAAATCCAAACTTATTCTAAAATTTGATGCTATTTCAGATATGTTTTGCTTTCATTCAATAAATTTAAAAATAATGTAAAAATTATGGAGTTTGAATTTGTTGCAGTTTTTATCTCACCCTGTATGTCGAAGGTATATAGAAATCTGAACCGATCTCGGTAAAATTTGGAAGAGGTATTTCTGAGCTGTGTCTGATATCTGGTGCCAAAAATATCATTGGAGTGGTGTGTACAGGGTTGCCCATATTCGACGGATCTTTGGGCCCTTTGGGCCCATTCCAATTGGCGAGGCTTGTCCGCAGGCAACATTCTTTGCATCAATTGAATTTTGTATGGGAACAAATGCAAATCAATGCGAATAATCCGTTGTAAAGTGGACCGAGCCATGCCCAACTGCTGAGAAAGGCGTTTTTGGGATGTTCTTGTAGACCTCTCAACACTGGCTCGTACTGCAGCGATATTCTCGGCCGATCGCCTTGGTCGACTTTTATATGGCCTCTTCGGATTAGAAAGAGCCTTACCAGTCGAAAATTTTTCGTATAAACGCCTAATGGTGTTCTTAGAAGGCGCACTTCTCACATTTTTTTCACAATTGACTTCTTCTGTTGAATGTAAATTTCAACTATTTCTGAGCGCTCGCGTGGCGTGTATTGGTTCATGTTAAAAATCTGCTTGGACTGACGCTTCAAACGCGATATGTCATTAAGCGATGTGACATCTCTGTCAAAAGTTATGGCGTTGCCAGATGGGTCCATCGAATATGGGCAACCCTGTATATTACGAAAGTGGGGGAAGCTATAGATAGAATTTCATCAAATTTAACATACTTACTTATAAGCTAAATTCTCATATAATTATTGAGTTCAATATTTGGTAATTTGATTACATCGGCCACTTTTTAAATTTGTTATGCCCTCAGTCAGGCTGCAGAGGGTTTGTATCATTTGACATGACCATGATGCGTCTCATCGAAATAACGCCCTTAGAACCTAGGTCTTTTCGGACCAAAATATGTTTCAGAACAGTTGGAGTCGATCTAGAGGTATCCGTCCGTCAGTCCGTCGGCCTGGCCGGTACGCACAATAACTCTGGAAGGAGTATTCGTTTCGGTCCAAACTTGGTACATCGTAATGTTATTGTCAAACTTAGATCAAGTTCTGGTCATTCTGGTTCCTCCTTTTCAAAAAGAATTTTTTACCCCATAGAACAAGAAAGGATTATCCTGTTTCGTTTGAACCTTATAAATCCCAATATTAGCATCAATGCTAGGTCACTTCATCAAGTACCTCCCCCACAACGGGTCAACATTTTGAATAGGTAAGAAGCTAATACAAATGCGAAATGAACACCCGATTCCATTGAAACTTGTCATATCCTAATGTTTTTATCAATACAATAACTGTTGAATATATCGGAGCACTCCTGCCGATACCTCTCCCATAAAGGTTAATGAAATGCAAAATAATCCTCTGATTTCTTTCAAACTTTCCAAACAATATTTTTATTAATTTAAATCAGTCAACTCCATCTGGTACCTCCACCAAAAAAAGGGTGATAATTTTAGAGAACAAAACTGCCAAAAAGGGCGAAATAAACATCCGATTATCTTCAAGCTTCACACATACCAATATTTTAGTAATGCAAGATCTCTTGTGAAACGGAATCTGACACACATTTCAGTTACACACACATTTAGTGGATGTAGTCGAAACTTTTTGTTGTTGTTTTTATACCCTACACAACATAGTGGTAAGGGTATTATTTCTTTGTGCATTTGTTTGTAACATGGAGAAGGAAACGAGATATACCCATAGTTCCTTCTGGTGATCAGCATAGAATCACAGTTTGAGTCGATTTATGCATGTCCGTCCGTATAAGCATGTGTTTCAAATTTGGTGAAAATCGGTTCTGTTATAGCTATAGCTCCCATATATTTGTTTCATACGATTTTGGTGAATAAGTCCCTTACATTCGTTATATGCACTCCACATGACTGATATTTAGCACCAGATATCAGATACAGCCTAGCAATTCATAGATCAAATTTTTAAAGTTCGGTTCAGATTTGGATATAACTCCATATATATCTTCATCCGATTTAGGTTTCATGTGCACTAAATGGCTAATAGTCCAAATGGTGTGAATTTTGGTACTTTCGACCAAAATTTGGTGGAAATCGGTTCAGATATAGCTATAGCTCCCATGTATATACTTCACCCGATTTGGTGTTTAAATCTCCAACTTTCGGAATATGCACTCTACCATAATCATATTTTGTACCAGATATCTCATAGTGCTCAGAAATGCCCAATATAAATGTTTCTTTCATGAGAGCTCTACTAAATATGCATAGTGGTGTAGGGTATCATATAGTCGGTCCTGTCCGACTTATTTTTTTTTAGAACAAATCCAGTTTTTTTCAAGAAAAAATGTAAGGGATTATCTGTTTAAATTTCCAATTTTTTGGATATTTAAAGGTTTCTTAGGACAATAATATTGAATTTTTTTAAAACTTCCCTGAAATATTAAAACATTTTTTTTTTGTAAATAGGAAACAGGTGTGAATCTGATTTTATTCGCAAAAATCCAAAATGCTCCAAAATTGGGTAATACGTTCCCTATTTGGTTCAATCTTTCATTATGTAGGATATTTTTGATAGATGAACTGTTGTAGGACATTACTAAATCGAAAGTCTTTTTTACTTGCTCAATGAGTATTAAAAATGTTTCCTTTGTTCTTAAAGACTTATACTGCAAATATCAAATAGAAAACACCTTTAAGGTGCTGATATATCAAATTCCAGCAATCGTTAAAATATGATTACCAGAACTAATTACTCCCGTTCAATGCCATGTGGCAACTTTTCCACCTACGATTCCAATTCTAGGAAGCAACCATTAGTATTTAAATGGCATCTATGACAAAATCATTAAATGTCCAAAAATTGATTGATTATCATAACGGTTACGCTTAGTAATCTCCAACAAGCAAAGAGTCCTTGTAACCCAAGCGAAACACAGACATCAAAATAATTTATAATGTGTCTAAGGTCACGTAGAATGAACTGCGGGTTGGGGTAATATAAATTATGCAATGGCAACAACAACAAGACATGGTTACAATATGTATAACCCAAGAATAATCCTTATTTATGTAATCCATATTTGGAATACATAAAACGTTTACTGCAGGATTGGTCCATAACGTCAACAACAACAAGTCTTAGTTACATATACATCACACATACATCTTCTTAATAGGCTTATGCTTGTCAAGAACAGTAACGATAAGCATAAATATTACTTTGTTTCTATTTTCGGTTTTTTTGCCTTTTCTGCCGGATATCAGTAACCCATTGAATGTTTGACGATAATCATAACACTTCATTGCCAAAAATAGTTTCCTTAGAGGCCAAGAAGGATTATTTACACTGAAGGATTACTGCGTTAGTGTTGTGCCACTGGTGAATAGTTGGCAATGAAAAGATTTGTTTCCACACGATTTTCTAGATAGATACATTTGTTGTTCTCCGATGGTTTGTTTCTTTTATCTTTGGCCAAATTGTTAAACAAAGAAATAAATCACACTTGCCGCAGAGATGCTGTCAGTAACAAATCATACTCGTCTTATCCGCCAAAACTTGTTTGCCATCCGACACAAACATTCGAATACTCACTCCTCGCTCACGCTCATGTTTAATTTATAATGAATGGAACGAGGTGGCTGGCGGAAGTGTTTCGTCATTTGGAAGATTACAAAATGAGGGGATTTTTGAGTTGTAGGATAAATATGGAAGCAAGTAGAAAGTCTTCTAATAAAAAGGCCTTCTGGTCTTCCATGAAAAGACCATCGGGTCTTCCTATAAGAAGACCTCATCTGGTCTTCTATGGGACGACCTCTTCTGGTCTTCTATAAGAAGAAGACCTTCTGGTCTACTATACAAAGACCTTCTGGTCTACTACTATACAAAGACCTTCTGGTCTACTATACAAAGACCTTCTGGTCTTCTACACGAAAACCTTCTGGTCTTCTATACAAAAACCTTCTGGTCTTCTATACGAAGACCTTCTGGTCTTCTATACAAAGACCTTCTGGTCTTCTATACGAAGACCTTCTGGTCATCTATACGAATACCTTCTGGTCTTCTATATGAAGACCTTCTGGTCTTCTATACGAAGAACTTCTGGTTTTCTATACGAAGACCTTCTGGTCTTCTATACGAAGACCTTTTGGTCTTCTATACGAGACCTTCTGGTCTTCTATACGAAGACCTTCTGGTCTTCTATACGAAGACCTTCTGGTCTTCTATACGAAGACCTTCTGGTCATCTATACGAAGACCTCTTCTGGTCTTCTATGAGAAGACCTCTTCTGGTCTTCTATGAGAAGACCTCTTCTGGTCTTCTATAAGAACCCATTCTTGTCTTCTATAAGAACCCATTCTTGTCTTCTATAAGAACCCCTTCTTTCCATATCTGAGATGACCTCCTACTGGTCTTCTATGAGAAGACCTTGATGGTCTTCTATGAGAAGACCTTCTGGTCTTCTATGAAGAAGAAGACCTTCTGATCTTCTGTGAAGAAGAAGACCTTCTGGTCTTCTATGAAGAAGAAGACCTTCTGGTCTTCTATGAAGAAGAAGACCTTCTGGTCTTCCATGAAGAAGAAGACCTTCTGGTCTTCTATGAAGAAGAAGACCTTCTGGTCTTCTATGAAGAAGAAGACCTTCTGGTCTTCTATGAAGAAGAAGACCTTCTGGTCTTCTATGAAGAAGAAGACCTTCTGGTCTTCTATGAAGAAGAACACCTTCTGGTCTTCTATGAAGAAGAAGACCTTCGGGTATTCTATGAAGAAGAAGACCTTCTGGTCTTTTATGAAGAAGACCTACTGGTCTTCTATGAGAAGACTTTCCGGTCTTCTATGAGAAGACTTTCCGGTCTTCTATGAGAAGACCTTCCGGTCTTCTATGAGAAGACCTTCCGGTCTTCTATGAGAAGACCTTCCGGTCTTCTATGAGAAGACCTCCCGGTCCTCTATGAGAAGACCTTCCGGTATTCTATGAGAAGACCTTCCGGTCCTCTATGAGAAGACCTTCTGGTCTTCTATGAGTAGACCTTCATGGTCTTCTATGAGTAGACCTTCATGGTCTTCTATGAGATCTGCTAGTCTTCTATGTGAAGACCTTCTGGTCTTCTAGGAGAAGACCTTCTGGTCTTCTATGAGAAGACCTTCTGGTCTTCTATGAGAAGACCTTCTGGTCTTCTATGAGAAGACCTTCTGGTCTTCTATGAGAAGACCTTCTGGTCTTCTATACGAAGACCTTCTGGTCTTCTATACGAAGACCTTCTGGTCTTCTATGAGAAGACCCTCTGCTCTTCTATGAGAAGACCTCTTCTGGTCTTCTATGAGAAGACCTCTTCTGGTCTTCTATGAGAAGACCTCTTCTGGTCTTCTATGAGAAGACCTCTTCTGGTCTTCTATGAGAAGACCTCTTCTGGTCTTCTATGAGAAGACCTCTTCTGGTCTTCTATGAGAAGACCTCTTCTGGTCTTCTATACGAAGACCTTCTCGTCTTCTATACGAAGACCTTCTCGTCTTCAGTACGAAGACCTTCTCGTCTTCTGTACGAAGACCTTCTCGTCTTCTATACGAAGACCTTCTCGTCTTCTATACGAAGACCTTCTCGTCTTCTGTACGAAGACCTTCTGGTCTTCTATGAGAAGACCTCTTCTGGTCTTCTATGAGAAGACCCTCTGGTCTTCTATGAGAAGACCCTCTGGTCTTCTATGAGAAGACCTCTTCTGGTCTTCTATGAGAAGACCCTCTGGTCTTCTATGAGAAGACCCTCTGGTCTTCTATGAGAAGACCCTCTGCTCTTCTATGAGAAGACCCTCTGCTCTTCTCTGAGAAGAAGATCTTTTTCTCTTCTCGTAAGGAAGAGTTTCTGCCTTTCTCTTAAAAGAAGAGTTTCTGCTACTCTCTTAAATTAAGACATTCTGCTTTTCTATGAGAAGAATACCGTCTGGCCTTCTATGAGAAGATCTTCGCTTCTGGTCGACTATGAGAAGAATTTCTAGGACTTCTCTGAAAAGAAGACCTTCTGGTCTTCTGGAGGAATGCCTTCTGGTCTTCTAGAAGAAAACTATCTCGAATTCTAGAAGAAGATATTCTGGTCTTCTTTTAATATGACTTCCTTGTCGTCTGTAATAGGACCTTCTTGACTACCATAAGAAGACAGTGTCCTCTTTATATCACCAAATATAGTTATTTTCAAAATCGGGCAATGTTCCAAATTTTTGGAATGGAATTTCCGACTATCCTCTTATCTCGCTTTTGAAAACTTCTGCAAGGTATCCGTCCAAGCGCGCGCGATATTGTTCAACACAAAAAACAGGAAAGGGAAACAGAAATTCAAATCGTTGTTCCGCTGCTCTTACTAGTCATATTTCAGCCCAACGATGATGATGATGTTGTTGTTGTCGTTTTGGCGATTATGTTGTAACACATGCAGCACACCCACACACCAGCGCTCACACTCATACACGCGCACATTAATCACCAACACGGTTGTTTTCCGCTTTTGGGAGGCCCATATCTAATCTGCAGATGAAAATTAATGTAGCGTTAGATATGAATTTCCCCCTTTTTACATAGGTTTCCCCATTACATTGTTGTTGTTGTGGATGTTCTGGTTCTTGTTGTTCTACATGCGTGTTCATTTTTTTCCGTAGTCGCCGCTTCCATCATAAACTAGATTCGTGCATGCAAATGTCCATCAAAGATATGAAATGTGCATGAGTGACCGACCGATCGAGGGTCCAGCTACCATTGGGAATGGATGAATCTTGTCTTTTGCATTCATATTTTGTTCACTTTTTCTTTGCATTGTTCATGTGTGGTGGTGGTGTGTGTAAAAACTCCCATACATAGCCACCCCCTACTCCCTTGGCTTCGCCATACCCTCTGATTAAATGGACGAATTAGTGCAAGACATACGACACGTTTGTCAAATCTCAAAACATGACCAAGAAGATAACCATCGTCAATTCCACTTCAGGATTTGGATGCTCTCTAAAAATAGAGCAGATAAGGGAACCGAGTTTTCTTTTATCCCCAGGCCCACCAAGGAGGGGAGTGAGAAGATGAATGGACAATATTACAAAAATGTTAATAAAGCAAAGCCGCAAAAATAAAACGTGAACGATGCCGAACATTTTGTCACAAATTAATGATGTTACAATGTTGAATGTTATTGGCAGCTAAATTTGGTGAAAACCTTCTGGCCAATCCGAACCAACCGCCCTAGCTTCCCAATCAATGCAATGACTTCGTAAATTGCCACACAGCTCCAGGCTGTTCAATAAAATGACACGTATTTGATTTGAAGTCACTTTGATTTACAAATTAAAAGCAACACTGAAACGTGTTTGGGCCTCTGGTTGCTTTTTCATGTCTTGAATGGCGTGAGAGCGAGTAAGTGAGTGAGTGATGAATGTAAGGACATGGGGGTCATATGTTTTTAGTTGTTGTTGTTTCTCTTTTTGTTGTATAGGACACTTTGTGTATTCGTATCGTATGAGCCTTGTTTTGTAGTTTAAAAAATGAAATGTGTTTATTTTCCAACATTAATAATGGTCGTTTGTACGACCATAAAATTGTGGTAATTTGTATTACGGCAACGTGGGTGTGGTCAAAAGTTATGGAGAGGGTATATCAAATATTGATTCGGTATTTTAGGTTGAACATTAGAAATAATGTAGCCAAATAATTATATAACAAAATATTAACTATCGAAAATGAATCAGCATTGCATCGAAAATGCACAAAATGTTGGCCAAATAGTCTCGTTAACACTACAGGTTTGAAATTTTTTGTACGGTTTTTTGGCACCACTATTACATATATTGCAGCGGGAACGTTATACATAATTTTTTTTTCGTTCTTTTTATACCCTAAAACACTATGTGTTGGGGGTATAATAAGTTTGATTGGGCCAAAAATTATGTAACACCACGAAATATTGATTTCCCACATAGGAAAGTATATATGGATCTTCCTAGCTCGCCGAGCTGAGTCGATCTGTCCGTCTGTCCATGTTAATTTGTAATCACTCTACAGGTCGCAATTAAGGTCCGATCTTCACGAAATTTAGAATGGAGGTGGGGCTAGGGTCAGAATAGAACCCTATTTCTTTTGGAGATAATCGCATAATATTCAGGGGTTGAAATAGACCAAAAACTGAAAAAATTCCTGAAAAAAATCCTGGTCGCAATTATACACCAATCGGTACGGAAGTTAGGATAGGGCTAGAGCCAAGGGCTGGGCAGAAGCCTTCCAATGGTCATCGGGTAATATTTAGTGGGTGAAATAGGCCACAGCATTTGTATTAAATAAAAGTCAAATTTTGCATTAAACCGCGAATATTCTTAATCCCGGCGAAATCAAAAACAGACGAACAGGTCAATTCTGACCGTTACGTAGATGCCGATAGTAAATATGTCGGTTATATATAGAGAAATATATTCAATGTATATATAGAAGGAAGGGGATGTTAGCCACAATGCTTATATCTCAATAATGGCTAGACCGATTTCGGCAAATTTCGTCAATTCAGAATGCCCTCTTACCATAAAACGTGAGAAAATCGCATAAAAAGATGGATACAATGATGTTAATATAGATTTTGTAGTATTTTGTGACATTTTTTTTATTTTTTCATATTTTTTATCGCATGCGATTTTTTCAATTTGACTTATAATATTGAATTGTACATTTTGTAATATTTTATCATTTTAAAACACAGGGTGGGGTTACTATATATATATTGAAATTATCCTCACGAAAACGGGTAGGGTAACGCTCAGAATGGCTAGGCCTATGGTCTTAAAAGATCTCCGCAATATATTTAGGGGTTGAAATGGACCAACAACTAAAAATGTTCCTGATTTTGCAGCCGTTATAAAGTTAACAAATTGAATACAAAGGAAATCTCGCATGAAGTTAGAGTTTAGGACAGCGGGTAGAATGGACCACTACTTTTGTGTGTAAAAATACCAACATTACTTACAGGCGATATCCGAAAATCACAAAAGGCGAACTTCTGGCTTTTTTATGTTGATTTCGTTGATGAATAAAGCCAAATATTGTAGACAAGCAAATCATATTGATGAGTTAAAGTTTGGTGATACAGAGGGGCCTCTTGCTTTTGGAGTTGATCGCAAAATATTTGGGGGTTCAAATGAACCAAAAATAAAAAAAAAATTGAAGAGAGTTAAGAACAGGGAAAAATTCTAGCATTTTGGATAACAATTGGTATATGTTGCTGTAAAATGGACCACATCAACTAACAGCACGATGAAGTGCGTAAATATTGATCAAATGTCCCTGGCTAAAGAGCTAAGTCTAACCTGGTCAGTGCTTTATGACATTATTTCAAAAGCGAAATCTTCCAAAATGAATTTGGACATAAGGGGGCTTCTAATATATTGTAGTGTTGTAGGGTATCACATGGTCGGCCCCGCACGACTATAGCCTTTGCTTACTTCTTTTTTCTTAAAATATTCGAAAATTGAAAAATGTTGACTAAATTGTATATATTTACCTCCGGATGTGGATGTAATGTGAACTCCGTAATAGCTTACAATCGGACATTGGCGTTAAATTTGCGTTTGAATCCGAAAAAAAGGAGTTTTGAGTATAGAATTATTCTACGAATCCATTTTACAGCATTCGATTTCCATAGATAAAATATCAGAATAACGAGCTTACAATTCCTCACCCACTTCAAAGATAGCAATTGTCCAGTAATCCGAGCTGGAACTTTTCTTTCTTATTTAGGGATATCGATTTTCTTCACGATTATATTTTTCAGGATAAGTGTTGTTTATTCTTTTTATAATCCTCAGTTTAAAAATGTTTTTTCCATATATTTTCAAAATGACAGAATTGTTTTTTTCTGCCTACTATTAATTTCCTAAAACACTCAAATAAATGCATGCCTTACAGTACTAGGGAAATTAAATGAGTTTTGGTCTCAACTTGGACTACAGTCACAATACTTAAAAAAATCACCATTGAAAAAAAAACAAATATATATATTAAAATCAAGCAAATATCAAAAAGCGAATGGTACCATTATAAGGGCGCTATATCACAATTTTAGAGATCAGTAGTAGATCATACCAACTATGAACCAAATAACATTGCTGTATAGTGCATGATATGACTTCTATGTGAGTTATATTAAAACAAATATCTTGGACCAATATATATATAAATATACCGGTTGAATATGAAAAAATCTATTCAATTTGGGTTAATATTACATATGTAATGCGCAATAAGCGTAAAATCGAATGAAATTTGACAGAGGTATTTTCGAGCACTATCTGATATCTGGTATCAAATAACATTGTTGTGGAGTATATATTATGGCTTTAATACTAAATCGGATGAAACATATTTATGGGAGCTAGAGCTGTATCCTTTTTTCATCAAAATTTGAAGTATTTTCTTCTGGGCTGAATTTTATCGGAAGTGCCAAATTTTAGTCCATTTGAGCTGATATTAGCAATTTGGTGCACAGAAAACCTGCCATAGGTATATTTGAACCGATTTTCTCTAAAAAATTCAGGTTATTTGGGTGCTACACGAAACCGGTTGAAGAGATATATGGGAGCTATATATACTTTTGAACCGATTCCCACCAATTTTGTGCTTGGGTTACACAAATCTTGGTTGGAAAATTTCATCTCAATCTGATAATAAATGCGACCTGCATTTTGTTCATAAAAACACATGGATAAACGGACGGTCGAAAGGAAAAGACGGACTGATATGCATAAATCGACTCAGAAAGTGATTCTATGAAGGTCCTCAAAAATAACTATGGGTCTATCTCGCTTCCTTCTCACTGTTACAAACAAATGCACAAAGACATAATAACCTTACCACTTCAATATTTGCCGAATGGAATATGTTCGGCTACTACGACGCGGGTTTCGATCAAGTCGCTTCTTTACTTTTCGAACCATTTCTGCTGATGTTGCTGTTTTCTTCCGTCCATTTCCTGTGGTGTAGGGTATAAATACCCCATTAAAAGAGATAATAAAAAGTGCAACCAAGTCAAACGCCATAATTTTTATTTTTTTTTTTTTTAATTTTATTGTATGAAAGCAAAAAATGTCGGAAATAGCATCAAAATTTAGAATACGTTTAGTTTTGTTCGAATTGCTCACCCTTGGCACTAATTATGGCCTTCAAACGGTCAATGAAACCGTCACACGCTGCCCGAATGTTACTCTGCGGTATTTTGGCCCATTCCCAGCGAAGCGCTTGCTTGAGGTGATCGACACTTTGGTATTTTTTTAGTGCGATCTTTGCTTTCCAAAATACTCTAGACACAATAGTAATACGGTTTGGTATCCGGAGATTTTGGTGGCCATTTTGCGCTGGAAATAAAGCGAGGAACCTTATTTTGTTTTCTTTCTTGGGTGTCGCGTGCTGTTGAAATGTCGAAGGTCTGCGGCCAAAATGTTTGCGTGCCCAAGACTTTAATACATCCTCCAGAATATTTTCGCGATAACATTCGTCATTTATGCTGATGCCATGGTCGATTAATTCGAGCGGAGAGCAACCATCGGCTGTTATGGCGGCCCACACCATAACCATGACCGGCACATGAGTTCTGGTGTCCAACCGAAGGTGCACATTTTCATCTGACCTCTTTGGCAAGTAAACATGATCATTTTGTTTGTTTACAAACTGCTGGAATGTTTTCTCATCGGAGAAAACCAAATTCGGCAGTTCACCAATTTCGGCAAAGCGAAGCAACTCTATAGCTACTTTGAGTTTATTTTCTTTTTGTTGCGGTGTAAGTTCTTGCATTTTTTGGAATTTCAATGATTTGACCCCCAGCTCATTTTTCAATATTTGCCAAATGGAATATGTAGTGTGCCTGTGTGTATAAAAGTGTAAGAGGGTGTTATAGGATGAAACAGTTGGCTACACGCATTGTTTACACCGGCCTTATTGCTCGCCTTTTCGGGGGGATCTTGCCACTTTTCATCAACCTTTTTAGCAAACTACTAGCTTTAAATATTTTTATGCGTGCATATCAGATGTAACAAGTTAACTTAGCGACATTAGAAACGAAGGAGAAGAAACCATATACCCATAGTCATAGAAAGAGTAAGTAAAGATCAATACATTTTTCTCGCAGCTGGTTTAGCACATGCAAAGGTGTCAACTACATGTATGCCCTCCCTACCTGTTTACCATCAATCCCAAAGACCAACTAAAAATAGCGATAGTAAACCCATTTCTGTATCCTACCTAACTACTCCGAACTCCTTACAAATCAAACTTTAAAGATTAATTTACTTTATGATAACAAAATCAACATTTTTATTCAAAATAATTTCCATTTTAGATCTATAAATTATCAACTAAAATAGTACCAACAATGGTCCTGTTCTATGACCGGATGAAAATAATAACATATAATGTAATATTTAACTGCAACAAATTCATTAACAAATGGTTTGTAAATATAACGATATGAAAATACTACAATTCTTAACTAAATCGAAATTATAATATTTGCAAACTATAAAGGCTTAATAGAAAATCTTAGACTAATATAAATAGGCATACAAATTTTAATAGAAAAAATTTTCAACATTTAATTTTAATGGCGCCATGGTGTTCTTTACATGAAATTAATTAAAAAACCATTAATCTGCACATCGTTTGGGGTGCATTATATAGCCCAAAAGGCATGACTTTGAAGTGGTACAGTGGTCTTCCTGGAACTGTGAAGGCGGTCTTACCCTTCGATGATTCGTCTAGCGGTATCTGCCAAAAAGCGTCCTTTAAATCGAGACTAGAGATGAATTCTGCCTTAGGCAAACGCCTTAATATTCCATCAATATGCGGAAGTGGGTATGCGTCCCCTTCCGTTACGGAGTTTAATTTCCTACTGTCTAGACATAAACGGTTTTTACCCGGTTTCCGGTGTAACACCACGGGAGATGACCAAGGGCTTGTTGATTCTTCGATGACCCCCATGGTCAACATACGATCAAGCTCCTCGTAGATAAGTTTCTCGATCGCTGGAGAGATTGGGAAATGTCGTTGTTTTATCGGAATAGCATTCCCGGTGTTTATGGTATGACATACGAGATTTGTTTTACCCAGTCCCTCCTTCGCGAATGAAGGAAACTTCTCTATAACTCCTTGGAGCTGATACTTTTGTTCCATGTTCAACTGTTTTTGGATCAACGGGTTATTGTTCGGTACTGACAATTCTAAGCACGCCATATCTGGCAAAAGAGATGGCGGTAGGAGATTGAACATCTTCCAGAAATCAATTCCCAAAATCAAATCTTGAGAGAGATTGGGTACAATATATATTGTTATGGGGTGACTATTACCTCTAAAGATAATATCGGTAGTGAAGACACCAGCAATGGTTTGTGGTTTACCATCGGCTGTTTTTATAATAGTACTTAATTTCTTATAGGGGCTTGAAGAACCAAGAAACTCAACTGCGGCTTGAGAGCCGAAACATGTTACCGAGGCCCCAGTGTCTAAAAGACCCCTCATAGTCTTTCCTATCAACTCGACTTCGGCATAAGGACTTATGTCACCTGGCCTTTCCAGGATTGAGATATTAAACTTTTTCTTTAATGCTTTTACATCCTTCCAAAATTCTCTAATTCTCTTAGAAGACCGAGTGATTTTGGGTTCTTCATTGAAGATGCGATTTCTAACTTGAATATAATTCTTTAGACGGGTATGTAAGGGTAATATTGGGTGAGGACCTTTTCGATGTGATGCATTTGGAATTATTTCGATATTCTTGATAGGCTTGTCCAGATCTGTCAAATTATTATTAAGAAAATCTGGGTATAAATCATGTTGTTTTGTGTCGGAAACACGTTTGGAGTCATTATGTGTAGGCCTAGTGATTTTCAATTTGTCTGTGATGATTGCTGGCAAGTTTTGGTTTTGGGTACACTCTTCGGTGCACTGCTCTGGTAGTTTTTTGAAACTGACTTACACTTGCCACAATTCGGCTTATACACCTGGGGAGTACCACAGCCATAGCAGAAAACCGTACGGTCTGCCAAGCATTCTTGGTATCTATGCCCAGACCTTCTGCAATTCCAGCAAATAGCTGAAATTTCAGATACTTCTTCATACTGAGGTAAATTTTGATCCATACCTTCAGTCACCTCTAGTTCCGCAGCACGTCTGAAGAAATGATTATTTCTATTACCCGAAACTCCATGCCGACGACCTATATCCTGAAGGAAAAACTCTCTTCGACGACATACAACTCTTAATTGACCCACAGATTTGATAGTCATATTCAAAATTTCATGTTGAATATCTGGCAGCAAGTTTCTGCGCAATATTTCAACGAGGGTTTTATCATCAAGGGGCGTGGCAAGACGGTCAACTAACTCAATGACCGAATCGTAAAACAGGTCAAATGGTTCATTTGGTTTCTGTTTTCTGTCGCGTATTAACTCTCTAAAATCAATGTCGGTTCTGGAGTCCCGGTACTGTCGACGCAAAGCTTGACAAAGATCAGTCCAGTGCACAGCACGCACAGTACGGTGGAATCTCCAGAACCAATCACTTGCTTTTCCCTCAAAGAGAGCACTCGCACTACGGCAAAGAGTGTCAAAATCCCCATTTAAGGTCTGTCTGGTCAAAGCTTCTACTCGGTAAATAAAGTTGTCAACAGGCAAATTGTTGGAACTCCCATTAAACTTTATTTTCCAGTTTGCAATTATCTGTCTAACTTTGTCTGGACGTGTAGCCAAGTCATTACTTGACATTGGAAAGCTAACCCTAGATCTGTTCAAAGAATTACCTTCATTGTTTACTTGGTTAAACCCATTAGCACCCTGATCGTCATTTGCAGATGGTATTTCTGGTTACAACAGGGGATGAGACATTGCTAACCTGAGGCACATTATTAATGTTGAGACGTGTCAAACTTGCCTGAACACTTTTTTCAACCATAGAAGATATTTGAGCAGAGAGAGTTTGAACAATTACAGCTTGCTGACTATTCATAAGAGAGGACATGATATCCCGAACGCTATCCACGGTAAGGTTTGGTTGGGGGCTAGTAGTTGCTGTTGTAGTCGCCCCATTAGAAACATTTGAATTACCGGGTATGTCCTGTCGGACCGAATCTTCAGTTCTGTTGGCATCATAATTCCTTGCTTTAGAGGACGATCTGGTTATAATTGATGTTGTAGATTTTTGTGAATTTGAAGGATTAATAGCCTTACTATCCTTTAAAATCTTTATACCACATACGGGACAATCGGAATGTGTTTTTACATAGTTATTTATACATATTCTGTGAAACGAGTGCCTGCAAACCGTCTCAAATAAACCCGAAGGGTCCTGTATAGGAGAACTGCAAATATTTCGATATGTTCAGCTCACGAGCCGTTTTTTGGCCACTGTGACGCGGTTTTCGATCAAGTCGCTTCTTACCTTTTCGAACCATTTCTGCTGATTGTGCTGCTTTCTTCCATCCCCTTCCTTGACGTCGGGCAACGCTACCAGTATCACGGTAACGAGACACAAATATTTTATTCATATTTAAATGCTGAAGTGTTCAAATGATAGCCAAATAAAATGGAATCACACTATCACTCTTAAATTCCGTCACGAATAACGTTTTTTTCTGGAAAATTCTCACCAAAATGTTTTTGTGCGCTTGTAAACAATATAATGAGCTGTCCCATATGCATTTTCGTTCGATTTCGTTTATTTGATACACCAATCACGATATGTATGTTCGATTTCAATGAAATTGGGAATGTGTGACGGGATTTGATTAGAAAATAAATTGGTCAAATTTTATTGAAATCTGCTCCAATTTGGATATAGCTCCCATATATATTTTCGTCCGATGTCATGTAGTTTAGGCTCCAAACACGATACTTATGTCTGATTATATTGGAATTCGGCATGAGTGACTAAATTTGGTACAAAAATGAATTTTGGAAGTTATATTCCGTAAAGATCAAAATTCATATTTTTCTCCAACAGAGATCTGATGTGAATGTGGAATATATCCTTCTGTTCCTTCCCCACAGAATGTTAAAATATTTATTAACAAAAATTCGCATAAAAATGGAAATACTTCTTCGATTTTCTTTAAAATTTGCATATCTCAATATTTTTACCAGTATTAGAGGAAATAAATACATCGGTCAACTATATTTGGAACCTGGAATATTTCAACATTTTACAAAAATTATCACATGTGAAGGAAGAACTCTATATAGTCCAAATCTGGCAAGTTGTAATAGATATATTTGACTTAATTCAGATACGAAATAGAAAATATTGGCCCATTCATTCAGTACCATATATTTCAATATTTTTATCATCATAACGTAAGTCAAAATTTATTTTAATACTTGGACATTGGCGGAGGGTATACATCTGTCGGTAAACCCGATTGTTACTTTCTCACTTGTTTTTTGCCTCAGAAATGAGACTGATTTAATGCGTTTTCAGTTTTTGGATAAAAAAACAAGTAAAAGAGTATCGGTCGGCTTTGCCGACAGATGTATACCCTCAGCCTTCTTCACCCTCTATGGAGTGGGTTTTTAAAGAATGGGTGAATATTGTCAATTTCGTATCGGACCTACATAAATATGATATAAATATTATTATAGCAGATGGATATAGTAATTGTAAAGAATCACTGAGTTGTTTCGCAATTTATGACAGATAAAAATATTGAAAAATGTGTCTCTTTGTGGGTGAGGTACCAGAAGGTGTTCGCGAATATATAGGATCATCTTCAAAACAGATCTGGTGTTAGCAAAAATAATTTGTATGTGTGAAATTTGAAAAGGGTTGAATCCTTATTTCACTTTCTTTTAGCGTTATGTTTTTCAAAATTAGATTATTGCTTCATTTCTGTGCAGAAAATATATATCTCAAATTTTCGACCATTTGTGGGGGACGTACCATAAGATGTGGACTGATATACTTCATCTTAACACCAGAGCTTGGGTTAATATAAATATTGGGATGTGCACCATTCGAAGACAATCGGACTCATACATCACATTTTATGAGAGTTGTAATTATTCAAAATTTTGACCATTTGTGGGGGAGGTACTTGAAGGAGTGAACCGATATTGTCCATTTTTACACCTAACGTAGAACTGATGCAAATATTAGGATTTGCAAAGTGAGAGCAAAATCGGATTATCCTTTCTCTTTTTTGTGCAAAAAATATATTTTTTGCAAATTTCGACCTTTTGTGGGGGAGGTACCAGAAGGAGTGGACCGATATACTCCATCTTAACATCAGATCTTGGGTTAATATAAATATTGGGATGTGTGAAATTTCAAGAAAATCAGACTCTTACATCACATTTTATGAGAGTTGTGATTATTTAAAGTTTTGACCCTTTGTGGGGGAGGTACCAGAAGGAGTGGACCGATATTCTCCATTTTCGCACTAGACCTAGCAATGATGCAAATATTAGGATTTGCAAAGCAGCAGAATAATCGGATTATTCTTTCTCTTTCTGTGCAAAAAAAAAAAATATATTATTTTTGAAAAATTCGACCTTTTGTGTGGGAGGTACCAGAAGGAGTGGACCAATATATTCCATCTTAACACCAGACCTTGGGTTAATATAAATATTGGGATGTGTAAAATTTTAAGACAATCGGACACATACATCACATTTTATGAAAGTTGTAATTATTCAAAATTTTTACCATTTGTGGGGGAGGTACTTGATGGAGTGGGCCGATATTTTCCATTTTCACACCCGACCTCACACTAACGCAAATATTAGGATTTGCAAAGTTGGAGCAAAATCGGACTATAATTTCTCTTTCTGTGCAAAAAATAAATTTTTTGAAAATTTCGAACTTTGTGGGGGAGGTACCAGAAGGAGTGGACCGATATTGCCCATCTCCGAACTCGATCTAAGTTTGACAAATATTTTTGTCAAACTTAGATCGATGTAACAAGTTTGGACCAAATTGGATACTCCCTTCGAGAGTTATCGTGCGCACCAGCCAGCCAGACAGACAGACGGACGGACGGACGGGCATCGCTAGATCGACTCCAAATGTTCTGAAACGGATTTGGTCCAAAGAGACCTAGGGTCTAAAACCGTTATTTCGACTAGGCACGTTTTGACCTATCAAATAATATACCCTCTGTAGCCATATGGCTGAGGGTATAAAAATGCCTATTACACCAAAAAAAAAAAAAAAAAATTGGAAACCTCGGATTCGAATTGAAAATATTGAAATCTGTACGTGATAAAGCAATATTACCATAAGTCGATATATAGACATATACCCATCTCTAAGGGGCTCAAATGAGAAGAGCTGAAATGTTTAACTAGTATTTACGGTATTTGCTCTTTACTTATCAATAAATTGCCTATATACCCACGCACTATTACAGTAAATACTACTACTTTATGCGGAAATTTACATTTCCCCCCCCCCCCCCCCCCCCCCCCACTAACAAAGGCCATTACAAAAGTAGCAGCGACAACAACAACAATACATCAGTTGACATTTTAAGTGTTTCGTGACACGTTGATTAACTTTCTTTTAGTATGACAAATGAACATTCGTCCGGTAGCCAAGTTAAACACACGCACGCACGCACACACGCGCTCACAATCACTCTCACACACTCACACACAAATGTATAAAAAAATTCATTTTCCACAGAAATACTCTGGTGGACAGGACTTGCAGCACTTCATCTTTGGCACGCACGCCCATTGTCACAAAATTGAAATTTATTTCATCCTTAGGATATAAACAAACAACACCAATAACAATTCCCGCCCCTCCAACTACTTCCCCCTACCTCCTCCTCCATATCTAGCATTGCAAGCTAACAAATTTTAATACTGGCCAAGGCAGTCCTGTCTTTGCTAACTGTTTTCAAAAACAGATGTCGGTCATGGAAATTATGCGTTTTCCCCAAAGCAAAACCACAATATTTTGTTGTTGTTGTTTTGTTGGGGGGAGGAACGAAAGAAACAAAAAAGTTAGACGTAACCACCTGTTCAAAATGTGACTCGAGAGAGAAATGAATTTGTTATCAACTACTACAACTACAACTGCCACTTCTTTGTTAGCTGGCCTTTGTTGATGGTAGTCTTGAGGCAGTTCTGTTTTGTTATTAATTATTTTCTTCTTTATTTGGCTGCTGAATAAATTTCAACAACAATATAAAAGATTATGAATTTTTGTTTTGTAGATTAAAAAAATTATGTTGGCCCAAAGATTTTAATATCAGCAACTAAAGATTCGAGATTTTTCATTAAAAACTAATATTTTCTTCAAGAACACGTAAAAAGTATCATTCGATTTTGCCGACAGCTGTTTACCCCCAGCCTTGAGTTATGATTATTCTAACTCCCCGTTTATGAGGGAGGTTCCCAAGCAGTTGGCCAATATTGTCCAATGCGTATCTGACCTATGTTTTATATAAGTATTACAACGTGCCATATTGGACTACAGGGTGAGATGCCAAAACTACAACAAAGTCAAATGCCATCATTTTTAATTTTTTTATACCCTCCACCATACTATGGAGGGTATATTAACTTTGTCATTCCGTTTGTAACTCCTCCAAATACTCATATCAGACCCAACAAAGAATATATATTCTTGATGAGCGTAAAGTTCTAAGTCGATTTAGCCATGTCCGTCTGTCTGTCTGTCTGTTCGTCTGTCCGTCTGTCCGTCTGTCTGTCCGCCTGTCTGTTGTAATCACGCTATCGTTCGAACGAATTGAGATAGAAGGCTAAAATTTTGCACACGTGTTTATTTTTCCAATAGGCAGGTTAAGTTCGTAAATGGGCCATGTGGGTCCACGTTTTCCTATAGCCCCCATATAACGGTATCTCTCGATATTCGGTATTTTGATTATTTTAGCGACATTATTCAGCGGAATTGTTTCAAATCTGATATTTGAAGTTCGAAATTAATACTAAAGCATAAGATACAAAATTGTGTGTGCAGGTCCACGTCTTCGAATAGCCCCACATATAACGGTACCTCTCTATATTCGGTATTTTGCAGATTTTAGCGCCATTATTCATCGGAATTGTTTCAAATTTGGTATTTGAAGTTCGTAACGGATATCTCAGCCTATGACAGAAAACTGTGAGCGCAGGTCCACGTCTACGTATAGCCCGCTTATAACGGTACCTCTTAATATTTTGATGATTTTAGCGTCATTATTCACCGGAACTGTTTCAAATTACGTATTTAGAGTTCGTAATGGGAACTACAGTCTGTGACAGATAATTGTCTATGCAGGTCCAGGTCGTCGTATAGGCCCCATAAACCATTAACTCCCTATATTCGGTATTTTGACGAGTTTAGGTACAATACCCACCGAAATTATTTGAGATGTCGTATTTGAATTTCGTAATGGATGCTACAGAATGTGACAGAAAATTGTCTATGCTGGTCCAGGTCTTCGCACAGCTCCGATATTACGGTACCTCCTTTTATACGATATTTTGATGATTTTAGCTACATTATTCACCGTTTATTTCAAGTTTCGAATTTGAATATGGTAATGGCTTCTGACAAATAATGCCTAGGTAGGTACACGTCCTATAGACCCCAAATATAACGGCTATAATCGGTATTTTTAAAATTCTAACAGAATTTTTTAATGGTTTTATTTTTTTTTTTTTAACTTCCAAATTCCTTCCAAATGGTGGATGGAAAGTTCGGCCCAGCCGAACGTACTGCTTTTTAACTTGTTTTTTTAAATGTTTTTGAATGAAAGCAAAAATGTCGGAAATAGAATCAAATTTTAGAATAAGTTTAGATTTGTTCGAATTGGTCACCTGTGGCACGAATTATGGCCTTCAAATGGCCAATGAAACCGTCACACGCTGACCGAATGTTGCTCTGCGGTATTTTGGTCCATTCCCGGCGAAGCGCTTGCTTGAGGTGATCGACACTTTGGTATTTTTAAGTGCCAACCTTGCTTTCCAAAATACTCCAGACACAATAATCCAACGGATTGGTATCTGGAGATTTTGGTGGCCTTTGTGCGCTGGAAATGAAGCGATGAACCTCATTTTGTAACCATTCTTGGGTGGCGCATACTGAGAGCGATGGTTCTGAGTCCTCTTGGAATGTCCAAGGTCTGCGGCCAAAATGTTTGCGTGCCCAAGGCTTTAATACACACTCCAGAATATTTTCGTGATAACATTTGGCATTTATTTTGATGCCAAGGTCGATTAATGCGAGCGGAGAGCGATCATCGGCTGTTATGGCGGCCCACATCATCACCATGGCCGGCAGATTTTCAGCTGACCTCTTTGGCAAGTAAACTCGATCATTTAGTTTGTTTACGAAGCTCTTTTTTCAATAATTGCCGAATGGAATTTAGCGATATGTTCAGCTTTCGAGCCATTTTTCGGCCACAGCGACGCGGATTTCGATCAAGTCGCTTCTTTAATTTTCGAACCATTTCTGCTGATGTTGCCGTCCACTTCCTTGACGTCGGGCTACGCTACCAGTATCACGGTAACGAGCGATTGTACGAGACACAAAAGATTTATTCACATTTAAATGCTGGAATATTCCAACGATAGCCACTTGTGGTTTTCCAGCCAAATATAAAGGAAACACACTATCACCCTTGAATTCCGTCACGAATAAATTTTTTCTGGTAAATTCGAACCAAAATGCTTTTGTGCGCTTGTGAACAATATGGAATAATTTTAACAGCTGTCGGACTAGTGGCTTAGAAATGACAGCAGTTTGAAGTTGGTTGTAGTTTTTTCATCTCACCCTGTATAAGGCAAATCGGACGATATAGATATATATGGGAGTCATATCTAAATTTTGACCGATTATCTCCAATTTCCTTGGGCTGAACAAATGATTTCTGCAAAAATTCACCTGGTTCGGGCTATAAATGCGACCTGAACTTTTTTTACAAAAATACAAGTACAGACGGACGGATCCTATGCAGATCATCAAAAGGAACCCTGTGTCTATACCGTTTCCTTTTGCCTGTTACAAACAAATGCAGAAAGACATAATACCCTAACCACCTTGTAGTGTAGGGTATAAATATTGGTATGGGCAAAATTTAAAGGAAATCAAACATTTAGTTCTACATTTAAATCATAATTAACTTATACAGGCATGTCACAGAATGTAAAATCGTTCAAGAGTGAAAACGAAAACGGTTTTAGCTTCTCTAAAAAACGGAAAACGCAAAAATTTTGCGTTTTGATATCACTTTCAAAAAGCAGGGTGAAATTGAAATGTTTAGTGATTTTAACGTAAAAAATAAACAGAAGACACATACATTTAACAGAAAATATTGTATTAACCAAATTCTCTTAGAATGAACATGTTTTTGGAATTTATTTTACAAAAAATCTATTATTTTTCTAATCCATGATGAAAAGTAATTAAAAGGACTTGCGAGGAACTGGTGGTGGTGATATCAATCAATATGTTTTCAGTGAACACGAGAACAGTTTAATAAGAATTTGCGGATTGTATAAGTGTCGATGGAGTTGGTGGTGCAGTAAGCTTTGCGGATTTTGTAAGTGAATTAGATCTCAGTTGTTCTGAAAAAGAAAACTTTGATTCGTCATCATCTACACATATTTCAAGAACTCGAAAATCAAGTCAATTAGTTTTACGTGAATCTGAAAACGAAGAGCTTAATTTTTCACCCTCAACTTCAAAGCAGACCACTTCGATTTTAAATAAAAAAGATAGACCAAGATCATGCATTCCAGCTGCTTTTAAAAATGTTTCTACATTGGCAATTGATCCAAGAACACCAACATTGGAAGAAAACCGTTCGCGAACACCTATTCAAAAACGACTTAGAAATAAAAGCTTATCGTGTTCTCCGCCATCTACACCAATAAGACAAGTGTCGGGTAGCCTAACAAAAGCAAAACCCACGCCTGCAGTAAAAAGACCCCGGGCAAGAACTCCCTCAAAGCAAGATCTAAATGCGCTTTTAGTTAAGGAAAATTCTCATTTACAAAACTTGGAAAAAAATTTGTAAAATTCTAGAAGATAACAGTAAGGAAATGAAAAAACAAACTGAAAAGTTGGACAGACTTTGTAACATCCTGGAAAAAAAGTATGTGGAAGAGCAGTTACATAATATTGAAATACAAAAGAGAATGCGTGAACGGAACGAAATGAAACTCAAAATAGTTGAACTTGAAACTCTTAAATATGCTGTAGAACAGGAAAAAGCAAATACGACTCGTTCTTAACTTTACATTATTTTACACAATGGACTAAAAATGGTGGATCCTTACTCTGCATTTGAGTGAGATAAAGGATCTGATGCGTTCCTCAATGTCCGGCGACGAATTTTTTCAGTAGACCGCTGATTTATTTCTTCATCCATTACAGCAAGTATTGAAGCCCCTGGCATTTTTACTTTTGGTGTTTATATTATAAAAAAAACAATTTAAACTCCTTTTTTAATTGTCAATAATTTGTTTACGACTTTTTTTTTCATGGAGTTACCATATTTTTATTTCAAAAATGTGAAATGATTTTTTTCCGGAATAGTCAAAACGTACGAGTGCTGAAGAAGCAAAAGCAAATCGTAACGATTTGGAAAAGGTGAAATAAATCGATTTCGTAAAACTTCTGTGACATGCCTGATAATCTTCGGAAGTCATAAATTCCGATACATTACATATCCATATCAGATTTGTGGTTAAGACAAATATTTAGGTATAGAAAGTTGCAAAGAGTCGCCGACTTGTTTCGCGAGTTATGATAGATATAAGTATTGGGAAATTGTGATTCTTTGTGGGGTGAGGTACCAGAAGGGGTTTTGGGATATCTATCATCTCCACAACAGATTTTGAGTTAGCAAAAATATTTGGATGTGTGAATTTTGAAGGGAGTTAAATGCTTATTACGCATTTTATGAGCGATTTTTTTTAATTTTGAGCCCTTGTCCGACCAGAAGGAGAGCGCCGATATATCGCATCTTTACTGCATATCTTGTGTTAGTAAAAATAATGGGATGCGGGCAATTTTAAGTGAACCGGATGCTTATTTTGAATTTTGGTTACTCAAAATTTCGATCCTTTGTGGGGGAGGTACCAGAGGGAATGGTCCGATCTCTACCATTTTTATACCAGATTTTATGTTGATAGAAATATTGACATGTGGAATCGGATATTAATTCCGCATATTATGAGCTTCTTGGATATTCAAAATTTTGATATTCAAAATTTTGACATTTTATGCGGCGATACTAGAAGGAGATGACCGATATATCCGATCTTCACGGCAGATCTTGTGTTAGTAGAAATTATAAAAAGTGTGAAATATGAAGAGAACCGGATGATTATTTCGGATTTTATAATCGTTTTGGTTATTCAAAACATTTATCCTTCGTGGGGGAGGCAACATAGGAATGGTCTAATCTATACCATTTATAGAATAGATGTTCTACTGGTGGATATATTAAGATGTGCCAAGTCTGAATGATGTTAATGTTAATTTCGCTTTTCATAAGCCTCGTGGATATTACAAATTTTGACCTTTTGTGGGGGAGATACCAAAAGGAGTTGATCGATATTTACCATCTTCATAGCAGATTTTGTGATAGCAGAACAGGATGCTTATTTCCAATTTGTGGGGGATGTACCAGAAGAAATGGTCCGATCTCTACCATTTTTATAATAGATCTTGTATTGATAAAAATATTGTGATATAACAAGTCTGAATTTCGCCTTTTATGAGCGTCATGTATATTCCAAATTTTGACCTTTTGTGGGGGAGACACCAGAACCGGTATATGCTATCTTCACACTAGACCTTGGGATAATAAAAATATTGTGATGTGTGTAATTTGAAGACACTCGAACGCTTACATCACATTTGATAAGAGCTATAATTATTTAAAATATTGACCCTTTAGGGGAGGTAATTGATGGAGTGAACCAATATTGCACTTGATATAGCACTGATACAAATATTAGGATTTGCAAAGTTGGAGCAAAATCTGATTATCCTTTCTCTTTTTGTGCAGTATGAAAAATTTCGACCTTTTGTGGGGGAGGTACCAGGAGGAGTGGATTGATATTGCATATCTCCAAACTCAAAGTTAGATAATATTACGACGTAGCAAGTTTGGATCAAATCGGATACTCCCTTCGAAAGTTATCAGATGCACCAGCCACAGACGGACGGACGGACGAACGGACATCGCTAGATCGATTCCAAATGTCCTGAAATGGTTTTGGCCCAAAGAGACCAAGGTTATTTCGATGAGACACGTTTTGGCCGCATCAACTGATATATACCCTCTGTAGCCATATGACTGAGGGTTTAAAAAGCAGTATCTGTCACAATTGCATATTTTCAAACTGTTACCATAAAAACAATTATTAAAGCCTATTTTTTTTTAAAAGTCAAACTGCAATAAATTCTTCTTCGCCAGTTTATATCTTTAAAGATTACCACCACCACCACCATCATCATCACAGTTATAGTGTTGGCATTTAAGTATCCATTGCATTATATAGCTCTTT
The DNA here is from genome assembly GCF_030504385.1 of Musca domestica. NCBI lineage: Eukaryota > Metazoa > Arthropoda > Insecta > Diptera > Muscidae > Musca > Musca domestica. The sequence continues at coordinate 391,716 of NW_026712355.1, read as the reverse complement.
AATTATTTACGGCACACTTTTAATTTTTTGCCCAATCGCTTACCATAGAAACGACGCTTACCGTCCAACGAGAGAGCGCTTGAGAAACAAAACGCAATTTAAAGCTCGTGTTTACATAAAATTAAAACTATAAATCATGAAACGTAAGAACAGCGACCAAAACCAAAAACTTATTCTTGAAAGCAGAACATAAAATATTTCCAAGAAGAAGGAATACAGCTTGTTAACGCCCTCTTAAGGAATATTAAGATATGTGCAAACTATTGCTGCTGCCATCTCGCAATAATAGTTACTCTATGGGAAGCAATGGCCGCCTCGACAAGGTGGTTGATGCAAATACAATTTTGTGGCAAGGGAAATTCTTTTTTTTTTATACCCTGTCAAATGGCTACTCTATATATCATTTGATACGGCCAAAACGTACCTCACCGAAATAATGGGTTTAGACCCTACGTCTCTTTGGACCAAATCCGTTTCAAGGCATTTGGAGCCGATCTAGCTATGTCCGTCCGTCTGTCTGGCTGGTGCGCACGATAGTTGGTACATCGTAATATTATTATTAAACCTAGATCGAGTTCATATATGGCCAATATCGGTACATTTTAACTACTTTTTAAAAAGTTATCACATATCTCATATAAAGTGAAGGAAGTAACCAAAATAGTCCAAACCTGGCACGTCGCAATATTTATGTCATATTTATTTACGATACGAAATGGACAGTATTGGCCAATTCCTTTGGAACCTACTCCTACAGATAAATTCAAGCTGTAACCATACAACTGAAGGTAGAAAAACGATATTAATTATTACAGAAGAATTGTGTGATTGTCGCCCGCAATCCGCAAGCATAAATGTTCCCGAAACGAATCACTGTTTGGTACGGATTTTGGTCCAGATGCAAAATTGAGTCATTTTTCTTTAAAAATGAGCAAGGAATTGCCATTACCTAATGGCACAATTTTGAGTGAATTTTTGTTTACGACAATTGTATAGGAGGATTTAGGTAATATTTGATTTCCAAAAAGAAACAGCTAATTTTGGCTGGGTAGTAGCTTTAATAACATCCATAATTTGCAAAATTAAAAGGAAATTCCGTGAAAAAATGCCGCTAATATTTTAAAATTTTCAAATATGAGGTGTTAAAGTTTCATGGTGCTATACAAAAACGTGAAGCTTTAATGTCAACTATCTGCCTATTATCATCAAAGTGCCGAATAATGGGAGAAACCGGTATATGAGGGCTATACGAAGACGTAGATCTACAAAGACAATTTTCTGTCATAGTACCCATAGCGAACTTCAAATTCAAAATAATTCCGGTAAACGGGGAGATAATATAACGAAGATGTGGACCTGTGGTCATAGAAGGCAATACCCATTGCAAACTCCAAAAGCTTGTCACAAATCATTAAAATACCGATATAGTTATATATATGAGGTATATATAACTATATCCAAACTTGGGTGGTTCTTTTCTAACAGCAAAAATTTTACAAAAATATGACTACAACAGCCAAAACAACTTGTGGTCCAGCTATATGGAGACTATATCGAAGTAAGGACCTATGCGAACAGGAAGGACCTATCTGAACATTTTCGAGTAATTGTTCAGAATATTAGATGATTTAATAAATAATAATGAACAATTCTGGAGGATGCATTGTAACAAATCTGAATTCCTCCATATTGCTTAACGCTGCATAGCATTCAGAATCTACCTGGGAAGAGCATATTCAAACACACTCTCAACTTAAGGCGTGGATTTTTTAAAGGCCATTGGGGGTTGACATTTCACAACTTAATGTTTGGGTTGTTTGAAGGAACCATTCACAAAACAGGCGTAGATTCAGAGAGACCGTTTACAGCTTAAGAACTGGATTTTTTTAACAATTTTTGGAGGGACAATTTACAAATTAAGACGTGATTTTTTTTAGCGATTTATGAAAAGGGCCATTTAAAACCTAAAGTGTGGATTTTTTAACGATTTTTTTCAAAATTGTTGTAGAGACCATGAACAACTAAAGGCGTGGATTTAGAGATCTAAGAGTTCTCCTTGTCTGTATCCTACATATCAGAATTGACAGGGTAGGGAAACCATACCGGAAATATTATTTTTTGCGCATTTGTCTAAAACATAGAGAAGGAAGCGTGATACATCCATAGTTCCTTTTGATGTTCTGTAAAGAATCACGTTCTGATTCAATTTATACATGTCCACCGTCCGTTTGTCTGTTCATTTATTTTTGTGAACAAAATGCTTGTTTCATGTTTAACCCGATTTGGGTACAATTCTACACAGGTCATTTGTTTGACCCAGGTACTAACTCTATAACGATAATTGGATCCGATTTGAACATATGTTCGTCCGTTTCCTTGTGCAAAACGAATAAAGATAAGAAGCCAAAATTTTGCACAGATCAGTCATTTGTATGCAGGCAGGTTAAGTTATATATAGTATATTATAGCCCCCATATAACGGTACCCCGATATTCGGTAGTTTGATGATTTTAGCCAATTTCTCAATGTAATTGTCTGAAAATTCACAAAAGGAGTTCGTTCTGAGTACTTTACCCTCGCATTTTTCCAAGTTACGTATTTTAATATTGTAATAGCTTATGACAAAGTTTGCCTATGCAGGTCCACGTTTTCGTATAGACCCCAACATAACGGCTATATTCGGTATTATTAAGATTTTAACAGAAATTTTAGAGATTTATGTTTTTTGAAAATTCGTTCCAAATGAGATCATAACAGCCAAATGATTAATATCAGCCCAAATGGAGTGGATTTAGGAACCTCCAACCGAATTCAGCCAAGAAGCAAGTTCATCAAATTTGGTGAAAATCGGTTCAGATATACCTATAGCTCGGCTTCCATATATATGTTTTATCCGATTTGGGGTTTAAAGTCCCTCAGAAGGGTAATATGTATTCCACAACAATGATCTTTGGTACCAGATATCAGATACAGCTTTGAAATAAGTACGTCAAATGTTGTCATTATCGGTTTCGATATAGCTCTCATATATAGCGTCAATCAATTTCATGCTAATTGTGCACCAAATTGCCAATATCGAAATGATCTGAATTTTATCATATCCGACCGAATTCAGTATAGGAGCAAGTACATTAAAATCGGTTCAAATATAGCTATAGCTCCCACAAATATGTTTCATCCGATTTGGTGTTTAAGTCCCTCACATTCGTAATATGCATTTGACAACCATGATATTTGGTACCAGATATCTTATAGAGCTCGGAAATATCTTTGCTTAATTTTATCAAGATCGATTCAGATTTGTATATAACTCACATATATAACCTTAATCCAATTTCTGGTTTTTGAGCACCGAATGTTTAATATCATCCCAAATGGAGTGGATTTTGGCACCTCCGACCGAATTAAGCCTAGAAGCAAGTACATCAAATTTGTAGAAAATAGGTTCGGATATACCTATAGTTTCAATCCTTCACATTCGCAATATGCACTTCAAAACAATGATATTTGGTGCCAAATATCTCGTTTAACTGAGAAAAACCTCTACCAAATTTTATCGAGATCGGATATAGCTTCTATCCGATATCCTCATGTGATTTCAGGTTTTTTTTTGTGTACCGAATATGTAATGTCAGCCCAAAATGGAAGGATTTTTGCAATTTAGTACGTTTTATTCACTTTGTTTGGATCGTCGTCGCCAGTGAGACAGTCGGACTGGGTGGATTACATATGGAGGTCCTAAGTCAGAATTCAAATTAAATAATACATGCTAACTGTAACTATAGGGGACGGAATATAATTAATTCGTACTCTTCACTCCAATTATGAATTCTTGCAAATAACTTGTGATTGTCGTTACAAAAGCTCACAGCAGGATGACGTTCTATAGAGGAGGTGATAATAAAAGGTGTTTTTTTTTAGCCTGATAGAACTTGAAATTGTAAAAAATACCACAAAAAGTTAAATTTTCATCAATTTTTTTTTATTCGAAAGATCATTTGAAAATTATTTCGGGCATATGGGCACGGCGGCTGTTCTTGACGAAGCGCATTCTGGACGTCCAATTTTTGGCCACTTTTTCGAGCACTGCTGGCCGTATGTCACGAATAACACGAACAATGCTGGCCTCCAAGGCATCAATTGTTGCTGGTTTATCAGCATAAACCAGTGACTTCACGTAGCCCCACAGGAAATAATCGAGAGGTATCAAATCGCACGACCTTGGAGGCCAAGTGAGAGGTCTCGAAATCAAATCAACTTATCGCCAAATTTTGATTTCAATAAGTCGATGGTTGCGTTCGCCATATGGCACGTAGCGCCAACCTGTTGGAACCACATCTCCTCGGGATCAATGTTATCCATTTTTTTTAAACAAAAAATCATTGATGCGGTGCGGTAACGATCTCCATTGACCGTAACGCAAGCTCCGGCCTCATTTTTGAAGAAATAAAGTCCGATGATGCCACCAGCGTGAAAACCGCACCATACGGTGCATTTTTCTGGATGTAATGGAGTCTGTAGGGTCTCTTGTGGATTGGTCTCACTCCATATGCGGCAATTTCGCTTATTAACAAACCCGTTAAGCCAAAAATGCGCCTCATAGCTGAACACAATTTTGCGATAAAATAACGGGTTATTTGCCAACTGCTCTATAGCCTGATTTTCAAAGTAAATTTGGATAATTTCGTAGCGTTGTTCAAGAGTGAGTCCATTCATGATGATTGGTCAGAGTATACTTTAACAAATAAAACCAGTAAAGAAAGTCCTAAAGTCGGGCGGGGCCAATTTTATGATACCCTACACCACTTTGCTAATTTAGTTGAGCTCCACGTAATAATTAAAAGTTTTTATGGGAGAATTCAATCATACACTCTCTGATTATAATTACAATTTAAAATTCAAAGGACTAAATATGCCAAAGCATTTGTATCTTTTAAATTCGGACTTGTATTGCCCATTTGAGGCAAAATTAATTTGAAATCAGATAAAGATATATATGGGAACTATATCCAAATCTGAACCGATCTCGATAAAATTTGGCAAAGATATTTTTGAGCTGTATTTGATATTTTTCCCTGAATATCGTTGTTACGGAGTGCATATTACGGCTGTAGGTAACAAATACAACAAATCTGATGAACAAAATATATGGGAGCTATATCTTCACCAAATTTGGCATACTACCTTCTAGACTAAATTCGTATGTGCCAAATTCCATCCCATTAGGGCAAATATTAGACGTTTGGTGCACAATAAAAAGTAAATCGGACGAAGTTATATATGGGAGCTATATCCAAATCTGAACCGATCTCGATAAAATTTAGCAAAGGTATTTCTGAGCTGCATTTGATATATGTCCCCAAATATTGTTGTTACAGAGTGCATATTACGGCTGCGGAGGACAAAAATATCAAATCGGATGAACAATATATATGGGAGCTATAGCTATATCTCAACCGATTTCGATCAAATTTGGCATACTTATTTTCAGGCCTAACTTGGTTGCATGTGCAAAATTTCATACTATTCGGGCTGATATTACACGTTTGGTGCACAATCAAAGGCAAATCGGACGAAGATTTATATGGGAGCTATATCTAAATTTTGACCGATTATCTCCAATTTCAATAGGGTTCGTCCTTGGACCACACAAATGTTGTTTGCAAAGTTTCATCTTAATCGGATAATAAATGCGACCTGCATTTTGTTCACAAGAATACATGGACATGCAGAAATCAACTCAGAAAGTGATTCTATGCAGATCATCAAAGGAACTATAGGTCTATCTCGTTTCCTTTTGCCTGTTACAAACAAATGCACAAAGACATAATACCCTGACCACCTTGTGGTGTAGGGTATAAAAAGCTCAACAAAATTTAAATTTTTTGTGTTACTTTTTACTTAAAAAAGATCACCCTATATATACGGTAGGCTCTGCAAGGCCTAAGGACTGGGGCTGATAGGTGAGTACTGGATCTGAGCTCTGAATTTCTTCTCTTCTCTTTCTCTCTCTCTCCTAAGGGTAATCACATTGATGCGGAAGTCTACTATTTTAGTGTCTATCAAAAATAAACCGTTTCAAAAATATTCCTTTTGAAAATTACTTAGGAGTTTATTGCTTCTCTTTTCTTGGAAAAATATCTATGTCTTTGATATTTTTAGCAACATAAACACTTAGTGTTTGTGACATCTAAAAAACTTTTCGAACGAATAGAAGAAAAAAACTCCAATTGGCATTATATAAGATTATGGATATCAAGGGCGCCCAATGAAGGCAATTGAAATGTTATTTTCTGACACATTAATGAATGAAATGAAATGAATAGCAAACGAAAAACATTGACACAAAAAAGAAGAAAAAAAACTTACCATCTTATGGTCTTTGACAAACTTGGCAGCTAAATGTCCGAATAAACAAAATGTTTTATTGCCTTTAATGGTCTCTATTGAATGATGTCGGCTTTGTGTGTGTACCGAGGCTATTTGGACAAACACCAAAAACACTTTTTGGGATTTGAGAATTGAAGAAAAAAGCTGAGTGGAGATCAATACGACAGTAGTCATGTGCGATTTCATTAGATAATGTGTAGGTATTAAATTTTGAAAAATGTGATTGCAAACTTGACTTGAATTCGAATCATATCTGTGTTCGTTTTACTCATGTTCCACTGTCCTACCTACCGAGTACTAGGCATACAAACTGAATTTCTTTTTCAATCAAGTAAAATGAAAATATTTTCTTTTTTTAAGAGGAGGTTGTTATGTTTGTTGTTATTATATATGAGTGTCATTAAGTCCTTTCTAAAGGCTATGCATAATAGGCTGTGTTGTTGGAAATGAAAATCCATTTTCAAGAGAGCAGTAAATAAATGAACCATCTGTCACATCAGATGATGTGTTTTTCTTTCGTTTCAAAATAAATGGAGTTGACATTACCAAGGTATATAAAATAAAGTGTTTTACATTTCGGGTGTAAATGTAGTTTTTGTGTCCGGTGGTCTGTGGCCAATAATGTTTTCATGTCTCAATATGACGGAAATAAAATGACAAAAGAAGGTGGAACAATGGACACATTATTCGAAATAAAATATCAAAATAAAAAAAACTTAATTTAAGATGAAAATAAATATTTTTATTTTTTATGTATTTTAAAGTTCTTTATAAAAATATTTTATGGTAATAATGTGACAATTTTTAAAATAAATATTCCTGTGGGGATCATAAAAATAAGTATTTTACTAAATTGAAATAGGAAAGCAGCATATTTGTTAAGGTTTTGTTCATAGCAAAGTTATTAATAATATAATATACTTTAAATATTTTTAGAGATGCTTTAAAGTTTTATGAAATCATGACAAAAAATAAAAAATATACTTTTCAGAATTTTTTTTAAAGTGTTTATACTCTACACCACATAGTGTAACATTGAGAAGGAAGCGAGATAGATCCTTAGATATTTTTGAGGATCTTCACGGAATTACTTTCTGAGTCGACGTATGTATGTATATATGTCTATCCGTCTGCCAATGTATTTGTGTGAACAAAATGCAGGTCGCGTTTATTAACCGATTGAGATGGAGTTTTTCAAAAATATTTATAATAATATTTAGCTATAGATCCCAAATATATCTTCAACCGATTTCGGTTGTAATTTTGTGAAAAAAATAGAGGCCGCGTTTTCTATTCGATTAAATTGAAATTTTCCAAACAATAATTGTTTGGCCCAAGGACGAACCCTTTTGGAACTGGTAAGAATCGGTTTAAATTTTGATATAGCTTCCATACATATATTCGACCGATTTCGGGTTAATTGTGTCCAATATTGGTCCAAGTTACCTGAATTTTGGAATATCCGAACGAATACAGTTTTGAAACAATTACATCAAATTTGGTGAAAATCGGTTCAGATATACAGGGTTGCCCATATTCGACGGACCCATCTGGCAACGCCATAACTTTTGACAGATATGTTACATCGCTTAATGACAAACCGCGTTTGAAGCGTCAGTCCAAGCAGATTTTTACCATGAACCAATACACGCCACGCGAGCGCTCTAAAATAGTTGAAATTTACATTCAACAGAAGAAGAAATTGTGAAAACTCAACGTGCTTTTAAAACATTAAAAAATGTGAGAAGTGCGCCTTCTAAGAACACCATTAAGCGTTTATACGAAAAATTTTCGACTGGTAAGGCTCTTTCTAATCCCAAGAGGCCATATAAAAGTCGACCAAGGCGATCGGCCGAGAATATCGCTGCCGTAGAAGCCAGTGTTGAGAGGTCCCCAAGAACATCCCAAAAACGCCGTTCTCAGCAGTTGGGCATGGCTCGGTCCACTTTACAACGGATTATTCGCATTGATTTGCATTTGTTCCCGTACAAAATTCAATTGACGCAAAGAATGTTGCCTGCGGACAAGCCTCGTCGATTGGAATGGGCCCAAAGGCCCCAAAGGTCCGTCGAATATGGGCAACCATGTAGTTATAACTCCCATATATATGTTTCGACCGGTTTGGGGTTTTAAGTTCCTCACATGTGTAATATGAACAACGCAACAATGATTTTTTGTACCAGATATCAAATACAGCTTAGAAATAAGTGTCTAAAATGTTGATTTGGATATAGCCCCCATACATATACTTATCCAATATCAGGTTTATTGTTCACTAAATACCTAATATCAGCCCAAACTAACTGAATCTTGGCAATTCCGAATGAAATCATCCTGGAAACAAGTACTTCAAATTTGGTGGAAATCGGTTTAGATATAGCTATAGCTCCCAAATACATGTTTCATCCGATTTGGTGTTAAATTTCCACACATGCGTAATATGCACTCCACAACAATGATATTTGATACGGGACATCAGATACAGCTCGAAAATACCCTGTTGTATTTTATCGAGATGGGTTCATATCTTTATATACCTTCGATATACATCTTTATCCGATTTTACGGTTATTGTTCACCTCATATGTAAAATCAGCTCAAATTGAATATATTTCTTTATATTCAACCGAATTTTACCCTCTTGTGAAACTCGGTTCTGAATATCTATTGCTCCAAAAAATATTTTTAAATTTAATTCTTATCGAAGTCATATCATGCACTATACAACAATGTTATTTTGTTCATAGTTGGCATGATCTTATTCACATGAATTCTCAATATGAACTTTTTTGTAACGGAAGCTCTACTAAATACGCATAGCGGTGTTGGGTACGATATACCTTCCGACTTTTGACCTTTCCTTACTATTTTTTTTATTTATTTACTAGCAAATTTTACTTAAAATGCAATTATAAGGTTTATACCACGTTATAGAGCGAACTCTCAAAAATTTAAGAAAATTCTTATATTAGTCGATTTAATAAAACTAAAAAAAAAATATTCAAAAAACTCCCCCGAAGACAAAACGTCCAGAACACATTGTGAACAGATCAAGAATCTCGTCAAGAGCAACTTTTAATTTCCACTTATTTTACAAATTTCAAAATCTGTAATTTTTGCCTGGAAACTCAGCCGAGAGTACATTTTTGATATCCATACACTAAATAGATGCTAATATGCTTTCACAGACCAGAATCAAATCCCAGTCCATTATGTCCTTCCTTCCATCCGACGACATTTTTTCAGCAAGAATGCTAAGGATACAGCATGCTCACATTTACCTAAAATTTGACTTTCCAATCAAAAAACAAAACAAAAATATGATCATCAAAATATTAGCATATTTTGACGGCATGCAAATTATAACAAGCGGCTTAGAAACCAGTAGAAAAAGGTCAATCATCGGGTGAGGTCGACTATATGATTTTCTAAACCACATGCATTTTTACTAGAGCTACTCATAACAAATACACGTTTATATTAGGAATTTGGAGGGAACTTTTATATGGGAGATACATCCAACTCTGAATTTATTTTCAAAGGCATTTGTACCTCTCGTATCAACTAACATAGCTATAGAGTGCAGCATATGACTTCGAGAAGGATTGTACTAAAAAATATATATCCGAGCAATGGATATATGGGAACCGAGCCTCTCCAAATGGAAAAATTCGATTGAATGTGCAAAAATTCATCCTATTTGGGTTGATATAATATATTTGGTGCATAATAACCCTGAGATCGCATAAAAATATATATGGAAGCTACAGGGTTGCCCATATTCGACGGACCCATGTTTTTTTTTTCGGCCATTTCGATGACTCTTTGGGCCCATTCCAATCGACGAGGCTTGTCCGCAGGCAACATTCTTTGCGTCAATCGAATTTTGTACGGGAAAAAATGCAAATCAATGCGAATAATCCGTTGTAAAGTGGACCGAGCCATGCCCAACTGCTGAGAACGGCGTTTTTGGGATGTTCTTGGGGACCTCTCAACACTGGCTCGTACGGCAGCGATATTCTCGGCCGATCGCCTTGGTCGACTTTTATATGGCCTCTTCGGATTTACCAGTCGAAAATTTTCCGTATAAACGCTTAATGGTGTTCTTAGAAGGCGCACTTCTCACATTTTTTAATGTTTTAAAAGCACGTTGAGTTTTCACAATTGACTTCTTCTGTTGAATGTAAATTTCAGAGCGCTCGCGTGGCGTGTATTGGATCATGGTAAGAATCTGCTTGGACTGACGCTTCAAACGCGGTATGTCATTAAGCGATGTGACATCTCTGTCAAAAGTTATGGCGTTGCCAGATGGGTCCGTCGAATATGGGCAACCCTGTATATACAAATCTTAACCGATTTTTACAAAATTTGGCAAAGGTATTTCTGAACTGCATCTGATGTCTGGTCACAAATATAATAATAAACACCAACTCGGATGTAACATATGTATGGGAGCTATAGCCATACTTCAACCGATTTCAAACAAATTTAAAGTACTTGCTTCTTGGTTGAATTCAGTTGTATGTGTCAAAATCCAAGTCATTCAGGCTGGCATTAACCATTTGGTGGAAAAAAAATGAAAGCCGCAACTTGATGAGTTGGGCTTGGAAAACGTGTGGTTCCAACATGAAGTGCAACAGCACACACTGCACGTTCCACAGTCGTTATGCTGAAGGATTCATTTCCCTGGTACCTAATCGCCCGTTTGGCAATTGCACTGGCCAGCAAGATCGCCAGATCTGACCGCTCCAGACTTTTTTGTGGGACTTTTTTAAGTCGCGGATTTATGTCGAAAAGACTAAGATTCCTTCAGCTCTTAAAGACAATATCCGTCAAGAATGTAAAGACCTATCACCGGAAGTTTTGACCAAAGTAAAGAAAAATGCCATAATAATCAAATTTAAGTTTATTTAACGATTTTCTTCAAATTCCACACGTATAAATATAGAAATCAGAATGAGTATTGGGTAAGTATTTCACTTCTTTTGATAATTATAAATCATGCATAAAGCGAACCTAATTCACTATTTGGTTCAAACTTTTAAATTTATTACACATTATGTGATTAAACACGCAACAATTAAATAAAAAAAAATTACTTATGTGGTCAAACATTCAGAGTTATGATCGAAGTGGTTCAAATTATAAATCGGATATATTTTAAGAATAAAAACCTATGAAGTCATTTTTTTAACAAAAGCTAGTAAAAAACCAACGTTTCGCTAAAATCATTGAAATACCGAATATAGGGAAGATTTACTATATGGGGGTTTTGCGAAGACCTGGACCTGCCTATGCAATATCCTGTCATAAGCTGTAGTACCCATTAGGATCTTCAGGTACGAAATTTGAAACGATTTTCGTGAATAATGTGGCTAAAATCGTCAAAATAACGAATAAAGAGAGGTACCGTTATTTGGGGGCTATACAAAGACGTTGGCCTGCCTAAGCAATTTTCTGCCTTAGAATGTAGTACCTATTACAAACTTTGAATTCCTAATTTTAGCTATGTCTGGTGAAAAGTGTGACAAAAAAATCATCAAAATACCAAATATCTGGAGGTACAGTTATAATGGGACTGTACTAAAATTTGTTTCCAATATTGACAACTCTATGCAAGGATATTTCTTAGATAATGGGAACATATTCTGCCAACTTACAGCAAAATCGGTTTGAATTGTATACTAAACACCCAAAATACCTTTTGTCTGTCGGTATAGTTATATGGGGGATATACCAAAGCGAAGATCTTCATAGCCCATATTCTATACCATATTCAGAACTAAAGCATTTTTGAACATTTGAGTAGAATTTTGTCAACCTACTTAATTTCGTGGGGAAGCTACAATGCTTTCCACAGGCGAAGACAGACAGGCGGACAGACATCGCTAAATCGATAAAGAATATTATGCTGATCAATAAAATATTTACTTTGTGGAGTCTAAAATGTATTATTTGAGGTGTTACACACGGAATGACAATCTTTATATGCCTTCCATACTATTGTGGAGGGTATACACATTTCTTAAGTGGTCAAATACTGTGATCGGAAAGAGTTCAAGAAAAAGCTTGGAAAATAATTTTTCTAAAAAAAAGGTAATATTTGTCAATAAAGATCCAGCGAGATAGGTCTCTAGGGAAGGGAAATGCGTAGATTATTTCATAAAACAAGTAAAAAAATACCGGTCGGCTTTGCCGACGGATGTATACCCTCAGCCTATGTTCGATTATTTAAATATATTTTTACTTGTGTTATGATTAATATGAGAAAGTACCCCAAGGAATGGAACGATCTGTACCTTCTTTATAACAGATCATGTGTTGATAGAAATACTCAGACGTGCCAAGTCTAAGTGGAATCTGATGTTAATTTCGCGTTTTATGAGCTTTATGCATATTAAAAATTTTGATCTTTTGTAGGGAAGGTACTAGCAGGAGGAGACCGATATATTCCATTTTATCACCAAATCTTGGGTTTATAAAAATATTGGAACGTGTGAAATTTGAAGACAATCGGACTCTTACATCACATTTTATAAGAGTTATTCAAAATTTTGACCCTTGGGGAGGTACTCGATGGAGTGGACTGATATTGTCCATTTTCACACCTGAAATAGCACTGACGCACATATTAGGCTTTGCAAAGTTGGAGAAAAATCAGATTATCGTTTTTCTTTCTGTGCAAAAATATATTTTTTTGAAAATTTTAACCTTTTGTAGGGGAGGTACCAGAATAGGCGCACCGATATATTCCATCTTAACACCAGACCTTGGGTTAATATAATTATTGGGATGTGTGAAATTTCAAGACAATCGGACTCTTACATCGCAATTTATGAGAGTTATAATTATTCAAAATTTTGAACATTTGTGGGGGAGGTACTTGATGGAGTGGGCTGATATTTTCCATTTTCACACCTGACCTTGGAGTGCCGCAAATATTAGAATTAGCAAAATTGGAGCAAAATCGGGTTATCGTTTCTCTATCTGTGCAAAAAATATATTTTCTTTTCAAAATTTCGACCTTTTGTGAGGGATGTACCAGAAGGAGTGAACCATCTTAACACCAGACATTGGGTTAATATAAATACTGGGATGTGTGAAATTTCAAGACAATCGGACTCTTACATCGCATTTTATGAGAGTTGTAATTATTCAACATTTTGACCATTTGTGGGGGAGGTACCAGAAGGAGTGGACCGATATTGTCCATTTTCACACCAGACCTACAATTGACGCTAATACTAGGATGTGCAAAGTTGGAGCAAAATCAGATTATCGTTTCTCTTTCTGTGCAAAAAATATATTTTTTGAAAATGTCGATCTTTTGTGGGGGAGGTATCAGAAGGAGTGGACCGATATTGCCCATCTCCGAACTCCATCTAAGTTTGACAAAAATATTGCGATGTACCAAGTTTGGACCAAATCAGATAATCCTTTCGAGAGTTATCAGATGCACCAGCCAGACAGGCGGACGGACGGACGGACGGAAGGACATCGCTAGATCGACTCCAAATGTTCTGAAACGGATTTGGTCCAAAGAGACCTAGGGTGTAAACCGTTATTTCGATTAGGCACGTTTTGACTGTATCATATGATATATACCCTCTGTAGCCATATGGCTGAGGGTATAATAACTGATTTTTCAGATACATTTGAAAGATATGACAATTTTTTTTATTCCCAAAAATTATTATAGCCATTGCATCGAATGCATTTATATATTCCTATAAATAATTTATATTCAGAAAAGGCAACTGTACTTCGGTGCGTATGATGAATTTCATCATAACGTATACGCAACATAGGATTTCAGTTGGTTTTGTTGCTTCAAAAGAGAGTAATATATTTATTTCGGATCTGATTGCAACAGTTATTCCGTGTCTGTTACAAATTGTTGCCAACCATACTACATTCTTCCATAGGGTGTACGGAAATTTCTTATTTACCATGAACTAATTTCTACTTCCTCCTTTATAAAAATATTATTATTATTTTTCCTTACAACATGAGATACGGCGTTTTGAATATGGCTCACTATTCCTTTTTACATCGAACGCTATGCACAAGCTATGGGTTTACAATGAATAAATGAATGAATGCATCATCAGCGGCGCAACGGTGTACGACAACCACCCCGTACCGCATCTTAAAAGTTAAGCCCAACTTCCGGTAGGAGGGCCCAGCGTTGGCCTTGTTTGGTTTGTATTCTCGCTTCAGTCATAAATAAAGAAATTAAATACAACTTAAGATGTACAAGGCTAACAAGAAAGAAAAACATACAGAAGAACACACACATTCAAACACACACACAGCTGCATACAAACACACCAGAAAAGATATACGACGTAGTATGTTTGCACGGCTGTCTGTATGTATGCACATGTACATAAACAAATAAAGTGTCTATATGTAAATGAATGTGCAACGAAGTTTTTGTGTTGTTGTTGTTGTTGTTTTTTTTTTTTTTTTTTTTTGTATTTGTGTAAGACAACGTCTTGTACATATTCCCAATGGGAAAATCTTAAGAGATGTGTGTGGTTAATTCTTGGAAAAATTCGTTAATGTTTTAAATATTATGTTTTTTTTATTTATTATTTCTGGGAAAAGAAAGCAATACATTATTTGAGCCCATACAGCCCGTAGCGATGGCAGCATAATACTTATCTGTTGCTAAGTAGATTTCAGGGTAATCCAGATATATTCGGAATATGTGATATGCTATGTAGCATAATGTACATATATTGCAAGAGCTATACGAATATTTTATTCAAGGTTATCAGTTTTGAAGTTTTCCAAAGTAATCCAGTGCTTAAATGTATGATCATTAATTCTATGTTAATGAGAAGGTACAAGGGCAAATCATCAATTGTCAATCGAGCCCTGATTTTTATTATTGATACATTAAAAAATGTTATTTTTTGTATATATTTAAGACAATATACAGGGTGAGATAAAAAAAAAACTGCAACAAAGTAAAATGGCATAATTTTTACATTGTTATACCCTACAACACTATGTGTTGGGGGTATTAGAAGTTTGATTGGGCCAAGAATTATGTAACATCACGAAATATTGGTTTCCCATATGGGAAAGTATATATAGATCTTCCTATCTCGCCGAGATAAGTCGATCTAGCTATGTATGTCCGTCCGTCCGTCTGTCTATGTCAATTTGTAATCACTCTACAGGTCGCAATTATGGCCCGATCTTCACGAAATTTAGAATGGAGGTGGGACTAGGGTCAGAATAGAACTCTATTTCTTTTGGAGATGATCGCATAATATATAAGGGTTGAAATGGACCAAAAACTGAAAAATTTCCTGATTTTGCAGTTGTTCTACAGGTCGCAATAATAGACCAATCAAAGCGAAGTAGCATGGGGCTAGGACTTAGGGCTGGGCAGAAGCCTTGCAGTTTTGATGGTCATCGGGTAATATTTAGTGGATGAAATAGGCCACAACATTTGTTAAAGTCAAAAGTCAAATTTTCCATTAAACCGAGAATATTTTTAATCCTGGCGAAATCACAAATAGACGATCAGGTCAACTCTGACCGTTACGTAGTTGCCGATAGTAAATATATCGGATATATATAGCGAAATATATACAATATATAAATACAAAAAGCGGGGATGTTAGCTAGAATGCTTATATCTCAAGAATGGCTGGACCGATTTTGAGAAATTTTGTCAATTCAGAATGCCCTCTTGATATTTAAGAATAAAATCTAAAAAAATCGCATAAAAAGATGCCAATAATGATGTTAATATAGATCTTGTAGTATTTTGTGACATATTTTTTATTTTTTCATATTTTTTATCGCATGCAATTTTTTTAATTTGACTTATAATATTTTGTAATATTTTTTCACCTTACAACACAGGTTGAGGGAATTATATAAGTATTGCAAATATCGTCCGATCCTAACGAAAATGTTCACAAGGGTAAGGTTGGGCTCAGAAGGGCTAGGCCTTTGGGTTTTAAAGGTGTCCGCAATATATTTAGGGGTTAAAATGGACCAACAACTGAAAATGTTCTTGATTTTGCAGCCGTTATAAAGGTCACAAGTAGAAACCAACACGAAACACGAAATCATGAAGTTAACTTTTGTGTGAAAAAGTACCAGCATTATTAACAGGCTATATCCGAAACACACAAAAGGCGAACTTCTGGCTTTTTTACGCTGAATTCGTTGACGAATATAGTCAAATATCGTAGACGAGCAAATCATATAGATGAGTCTAAGTATGGAGATACAGAGAGACCTCTTGCCCCTCGGAGATGATCGCAAAATAAAAAATTAACTGATCACACAATTGAAGCCAATCGACACTGAGAAGAGAGTTAAGGACATGGAAGAATTCTAGCATTTTGGATGACCATTGGATTATATTTAGCTGTAACTAACAGCACGACGGAGTGCGTAAATATTGGCCAAATGTCCCTGGTCAAAATGCTAAGGGTAATATCTCGGCAGTGTTCCATGACATAATTTTAAAAGCGAAATCTTGCAAAATGGATTTGGACATAAGGGGCGTCTAAATATTGTAGTGTTGTAGGGTATCACATGGTCGGCCTCGCACGACTATACCCTTTGCTTACTTGTTTTTTTTTTAAATGTTATTGAATGAAAGCAAAAAATGTGGGAAATTGCATCAAATTTTAGAATAAGTTTAGATTTGTTCAAATTTGTCACCTTTGGCACGAATTATGGCCTTCAAACGGCCAATGAAACCGTCACGCGCTACCCAAATGTTCCTCTGCGGTATTTTGGCCCATTCCAGGCGAAGCGCTTGCTTGAGTTGTTCGACACTTTGGTATTTTTTAGTTCCAACCTTGCTTCCAAAATACTCCAGACACAATAGTCCAACGGATTGGTATCCGAAGATTTTGGTGGCCATTGTACGCTGGAAATGAAGCGCGTGATGAGTGCGATAGTGCTAAGTCCTGTTGGAATGTCCAAAGTCTGCGGCCAAGATGTTTGCGTGCCCAAGGCTTTAATACACACTCCGGAATATTTCCGCAATAATATTCGGCACTTATTCTGATGCCACGGTCGATTAATACGAGCGGAGATCGACCATCGGCTGTTATGGTGGCCCACACCATCACCATGGCCGGCGCTTGGGTTCTTGTGGCCAACCGAAGGTGCGCATTTTCAGTTGACCTCTTTAGAAAGTAAACACGACAATTTTGTTTATTTATAAACTGCTGAACAACGAATGTTTCTCAACGGAGAATACCAAATTCGACAGTTCACCACCTTCAAGTCGCTTCTTTACTTTCGAACCATTCAGCTGGTGTTGCTGTTTTCTTCCGTTCACTTCCTTGACGTCGGACTACGCTATCAGTATAACTGTAACGGTAAGCGATGGTACGATAAACAAAAATTTTTTCACATTTAATGCTAAATACTATCACGCTTGAATTTTATCACGAATAACTTTTTTCTTCAAAATTCTCACCAAAATGCTTTTGTACGCTTGTAAACAATATAATGAACTGTCACTGGAAGAATTTTAACACCTGTCGAACGAGTGGCTTAGAAATGACAGCAGTCTGAACTTGGTTGCAGTTTTTTCATCTCACCCTGTAAACTGAAGAAAGTTACCAACATAGTCCAAAAGTGGCACGTCTCAAAATTTACATCATATTTATTTAGGTACGTTACGAAATAGACATTCTTTCAGAACCTACTCCATAGAGGGTCAGAGGGTGAGGCATATATATGTGAGCCATAGCTGAAGTCTCTATTAATTATTAATCAAAAATAGTGATTTTTAGCAGACCTGGGACCGTTATATAGTTAAGCGGGTTATACATAATGATGGAGCCTTATATTTAGTTTATTACTAATAGGAGGCTTACTTCAAAACTCCTTTAAAAGAATCGATAAGAGAAAATGTGAGTACGCTCAAAACTTAACTTGTTAACATTAGGGGTCAGCGTCAGAAAAGATTTGCTTTGTGAAAGTTTTAAAAAGGGTTTTGATATTGATATATATGGCAATTTCCAAAAATTTTTGTGTAGTATCTTGGCTCCTGTAAGAATGGAGACACATATCTTATATTAGCAAGTGACCGGTAGTCCGTCGGAAGACTTTCTTCAGACATTCAAGAATTTTCTGTTCTAAAAAAAGAATAGAAAAAAGTTTAGTAACCTTTAACAATGTACACCTCTAGTGATCCAAAATGAGTATCATTTAGTACTTTTTGAACAATTCAAAACGCATTTGCAAAACCACCACCCTATCTCAACATCATCTCTATACATTCTTCGTATCAATATTCAGAATTGTATATGTACCCTTCACTCAATACTAAATATAGTACCATTCAGTACTTTTCATACGATTATTGTATATATTTTTAAAATCTCATCCATATGTGCAGGCTACACAGGAGCAGCGAATTCAATACCAGGTTTAGTACTTTTCATACATAAATATTTCCAAAATCTCCTCTTTATCTCAATCCCATATACCCACTGAGACCTCAATATCAAATTGCGCGATTTAAGCTCTATCGCTTCACCCAATACCAAACTGTTCGTTCAAAATTGGGACGCATTTCCAAGCCACCTTTAAAACACAAACAAAGATGCCATTGGAAACCTAAATATCAAATTTTATAATTATATCTCTATCCCTTCACCCAATCCCAAATTCAGTACTCTTCGTACAATTATAGTATACATTACCAAAACCACCTCCATATGTCCAGCCTTCATGTATAAGCTGGACATATGGAGGTGGTTTAGGGACCCAAATACCAGATTTATATTTTCATTCTGTTTACCCGGTGTCAAATTGTACCAAATATAGTACTTTTCGTACACTTGTAGTACAAATTTCAAAAGTCCATCATCATTCCTTCACCCTAGTCAGCTATTTCACTACACTTTTATATACCTAGATAGGTAATATTGCTAATATAACTTAGCTGAACTTATTTGCTAACATACATCTCTCTAACAGAATTTTAATTCTAGCTGCAAAAACTAGTTAACCTTAGTCTTCATTTCCCACCGGGTATCATGTGCGTGCATGTGGCCTATTGCAACAACAACAACAACGAAATTAAAGAGAAATAACAACGTGGAAGAATGTCGGTATGTGTTCATAATAAATGTTGGAAAACAATTTGCAACTTGGCAGTTATTGTTGTTGAATGCCAGTAGCACAACCAGAGACAATAACAGCAACAGCAACGACGACAACAACAAAAATCTCGGCAATATTTAACGCTGGTAGAAAAATGAAAAAAAGAAATAACGACCAAGATCAAAGGCTTCGTTTAAAAGAGTGAAAAATAGCTTTTCACGTTGTTGTTGCTGGTGTGTTCTGTTGCTGCCATTATGTCGGTTCGTATTGAAAAATTAAATTACAGGATTCATTACTTTTTGAAAGGTTTGCTTCTTCTGTTTTTGAATTTTATAAGTTTTTTCTTTTTAGTTTTACTTTTATGGTCTGTTGTTTTTATTGTTCATGTCAAATTTATCTATGCTTGTTTTCCTTTTGTTATGTTATTTTTTTATGTTTTTTTTTCATAAACAATTGAGTTTTGTTTAACTTTAATTTATGGTAGAAAAAAAAATATGAAATTTATATTAGACTAATATCGTTTGCAGGCATTTCTTTGAAAATCTTTTTGAAGGAAAGAAAAAAATATTAAAAAAAAACATTTAGGTTAAGCTTATTTAGTAACTTGTTTCAATCACAATTCATGCAATATTTGAGTTGATGATTCGATTATCATGATATCAATTTCCTTGGAATTTATTGAATATAAGGCATATTTGAAAAGGCCACAGAGATTTAAGTTTAGATATTGACAAGGTCGAGATGGAACTATTTAACCTTTTGGTTGTGAGATATATTCTCTATTTGTTCTAAGAAAAAAGTTAATGCTTTCTTCTATTGCGATAGAAAAATTTAAATTTAAAAAAAAATTATATTTTTTGTCGTTCTAGATTTTTTCATTGAATTGAAAGTAATCGAGATCTTTAAGACCTGACCAAAGATCCGCATAATCGGCCATCTTTTTCTTATGCCTACTCCTAAAAATTAAAAATAATAATACCTACCACACCTACCTACCCGCAAAGAGAGATATAACAGATAGTTTTAAACGTCTGTAACTGTAATTAAACAAATAATGCGATGCCAAGTTTCCTTAAACATTGCACATCAAAAAATATCCATCAGTACTAAAGAGCGCTTTTTAAGCCCGATAGATCATGAAATTATAAAAAATAACACAAAAAGTTAAATTTTAATCAATTTTTTTTATTCGAAAGACCAATACGTGACATTAACATTTGAAAATGATTTTGGGCATATGGGCACCGCGGCTGTTCTTGACGAAGTGCATTCTGGACGTACAATTTTTGGCCACGTTTTCGAGCACTGCTGGCCGTATGTCACGAATAACACGAACAATGCTGGCCTCCAAGGCGTCAATTGTTGCTGGTTTATCAGCATAAACCAGTGACTTCACGTAGACCCACAGGAAATAATCGAGAGGTGTCAAATCGCACAACCTTGGAGGCCAATTGACAGGTCCACTTCTCGAATCAATTTATCGCCACATTTTGATTTCAATAAGTCGATGGTTGCGTTCGCCGTATGGCACATAGCGCCATCCTGTTGAAACCACATCTCCTCCGGATCAATCTCATCCATATTTTTAAACAAAAAATCATTGATCATAGTGCGGTAACGATCTCCATTCACCGTAACGCGACCTCCGGCTTCATTTTTGAAGAAATAAGGTCCGATGATGGCATTGATTGGTTCCACTTCATTTGCGGCAATTTTGCTTAATCTGTTAAGCCAAAAAAGCGCCTCATCGCTGAACACAATTTTGCGATAAAAAACGGGTCATTTGCC
This sequence comes from Musca domestica, assembly GCF_030504385.1. Classification (NCBI taxonomy): domain Eukaryota; kingdom Metazoa; phylum Arthropoda; class Insecta; order Diptera; family Muscidae; genus Musca; species Musca domestica. Next base: position 370,434 of record NW_026712355.1, on the reverse strand, counting down.
AACTGCTCTAGAGCCTGATTTTCAAAGTAAATTCGGATAATTTCGTAGCGTTGTTCAAGCGTGAGTCTATTCATGATGATTTGTCAGACTATACTGAAACAAATAAAAAAAGTTTCATCAAAATTGAATTTTTATGCCCTACAACACAATATGTTGGCGGTATTATAAGTTTGATTGGGCCAAAAACTATGTAACACCTCGAAATATTGGTTTCCCACATAGGAAAGTGTATATGGATCTTCCTATCTCGCCGAGCTGAGTCGATCTAGCTATTTATGTCCGTCTGTCCATGTTAATTTGTAATCTCCCTACAGGTCGCAATTATGGCCCGATCCTCACGAAATTGAGAATGGAGGTGGGGTTAAGGCCAGAATAGAACCCTATTTCTGATGATCGGAGATGATCGCATAATATGTAGGGGTTGAAATGGACGAAAAACTGAAAAATTTCCTGTTTTTGCAGTTGCTCTACAGGTCACAATTATGGACAAATGGAAGCGGAAGATAGCATGGAGCTAGAGACTAGCGCTGGGCAAAAGCCTTTCAATTTGAATGGTCATCGGGTAATATTTAGTGGGTGAATTAGACCATAACATTTGGGTAAAAAAAAGTCACATTTTCATTAAACCGCGAATATTTTTAATCCCGGCGAAATCACAAATAGACGAATATGTCAATTCTGACCGTTACGTTGATATCGATAGTAAATATATCGGATATATATACCGAAATATATACAATGTTTATATAGAAAGGAAAAGCTAGAATGCTTATATTTCAAGAATGTCTGGATCGATTTTCACAAATTTATATAAATATAAAATAATAATAATAATAAATATAAAAAAATGCAAAAAAAAGATGCCAATAATTATGTTAATATAGATTTTGTAGTATCTTGTGACATTTTTTTTATTTTTGTTGTTGCAAAATCGTTAGGCAAAATCCCATTATTGTTGTTTTTATAAAAACAACGTTTGTTTATGAGTGGAGAACGATAGTAATGTTTACCAGGGGGTAAGGCAGGGAATACCTAGGTTTCGGAAAGAGCCACCAATCCTCATCAGTTCCCTTGTTTCTTGTCTGGGATATTCTCCCCAGAAGTTATTTTAAAAAATAACTTCTATGACAAAAAACATTTTTTACCCAAGTGACGAGATCGTAAGCTCAATAGAAGAGGAACAAAAGAATTACATAAAACTAAAATTCTTTTGGAAAATCTTCTAAATCTTACAACCGCACTTATAAACATTTACATCTTTCTCCACTTGTTATGCTTTCGTTCAACCTGAACGAAGTAACATAACCATGTAAGTTTGTTTTGTCTGTTACAACAGGTTGAACGAAAGCATAACAAGTGGAGGAAGATGTAAATGTATATTTTGTAATATTTTTTCAACTTACAGCACATATATAGATTGCAATTATCGTCCGATTCTCACGAAAAGTTTCACAGGGGAAGGGTTAGGTTCAGAAGGGCTAGGCCTATCGTTTTCAAAGATGTCCGCAATATATTTAGGGGTTAAATGGACCAACAACTAAAGATATTCCTGATTTTGCAGCCGTTATAAAGGAGTTAGGACAGCAGATGGAGTTGATCACTACTTTTGTGTGAAAAAAATACCAACATTACTTACAGGTGATATCCGAAATACACAAAAGGCGAACTTCTGGCTTTTTTATGCTGATTTCGTTGACGAATATAGTTAAAAAAACACCCTTTAGATCCCACGGTGATATTTTTGACCCTAAAAAGTTGAAGAATACTGATAGACCATAAATAACATATGTAACAAAAACAATCCCCGGTTTCATCTAAACGAGCATAAACATATTATAAATTGGAATAGCAGTACCTCCCCCACCAAAGGCAAACAGTTTTAATAGTCATGAATCTACAAAAATAGTAGGTGCAATATGGCGTAGACAGGGACGTGATGAATATTGCATTTCGAAATAATTTGGGGGTCCACTAAAAAAAAAATTACTTTTACGTTTGATTGTGTGTTTGTTTGTAATTCATGGATTCAAAAACAGAACAAAAACATGCTAAACAAATTTTCCTGCAAATTTCCAAATACACTTTAAATTTCCAAATACAAAATACAAATACACTTACCTGATAGTAAAAATCAGTAAGTTCGGACGGGCGGAACTTTGAATACCCTCCACCATTTGGAGCGAAATGGAAATTTTCAAAAAAAGGAAAATAAATAAATAAAACCCGCTAAAATATCTGTTAAAATCTTAAAAATACCGAATATAACCGATATCTTGTGGTCCATACGGAGACGTGGACCTGCATAGGTAATTTTTGCCACAAGCCATTATAATATTCAAATACGAGATTTGAAAAAAAAAAAACGGTGAATAATGTAGCCAAAATCATCAAAATACCGAATATAGGGAGGTACCGATATGTACGAAGACGTGGACCAACATAGGCAATTTTCTGTCACAGGTTACTAAGTGCAAACACGGAATTTCACACAATTTCGGTGAATATTTTACATAAATTCATCAAAATACCGAATACAGGGAGGTACTGATATATGGGGGCTATACGAAGATCTGGACCTACATAGACAATTTTCTATCATAGACTGTAGTTCCCATTACGAACTCTAAAAACGTCATTAGAAACAACTCCGGTGAATAATGTTCCTAACATTATCAAAATATCGAATATCGGAGGGGTACCGTTTTATGTGGGCTATACGATATCGTGGACCTATATAGACATTTCTCTTACAGGGGGTGAAGTTTTTAGAAAGAACTTCTAGTATGGATTTTTATACAATTCCATTTAAAAATGTAGACAAAATCATCAAAATACCGAATATAGGGAGGTACCGTTATATAGGGGATATATATGTGAACCTATAAAGGCAATATTCCAGGGGTAAAGCACACAGAAGGAACTCCTTTTGTGGACTTTCAGAACATTTCATTAAAACATTTGGCTATAATCAAAAAAAAAAAAAAAAAAATACCGAATAAGACTGATCTGTTCAAATATTTAGCTTCCTATTTTTATTCGTTTTGACTCTAGCGTGATTACAACAGATGGAGAGACAGACGGATGGACACCGCCAAATCTTCTTAGAACCTTACCATGATCAAGCATTTACAGGATGAGATAAAAAAACTGCAGCCAACTTCAGACCGCTGTCATTTCTAAGTTTAAATGTGAATAAATCTTTTGTGTGTCACCCATCGCTAACATCGCCCGTTACCGTGATACTATGGCGTAGCGCGACGTGAAGGAAGTATATAGAATAAAACAGAAACATCAGCAGAAATGGTTCGAAAAGCAAAGAAGCGAAAGAAAATAGACTTAAAAGAGCTAAAGAGTTGCTTCGCTTGGCCAAAAGTGGTGAACTGCTAAGTTTTGTTTATTCCGATGAGAAAACATTCGTTGTCCAGCAGTTTGTAAACAAACAAAATGGTTGTGTTTACTTGCTAAAGAGGTCAGCTGAAAATGTGCACCTTCGGTTTGCCACCACAATTCAATTGCCGGCCATGGTTATGGTGTGGGCCGCCATGACAGCCGATTGTCGCTCTCCGCTTGTATTAATCGACCGTGGCATCAGAATATATGTCGCGAAATTATGTTTAAAATGTTCTGGAGGTTGTATTAAAGTCCTGGGAACGCAAACATTTTGGCCGCAGACCTAGGACATTCCAACAGGACTCAGCACCGTCGCACTCAGCACCCGCCACCCAAGAATGGTTACAAAATGAGATTCCTCGCTTCATTTCCAGCGCACAACAGCCATCAAAATCTCCGGATACCAATCCGTTGGATTATTGTGTCTGGAGTATTTTGGAAAGCAAGGTTGGCACAAAAAATACCAAGGTGTCGATCGCCTCAAGCCAGCGCTTCGCCGGGAATGGGCCAAAATACCGGGCACCGTGTGACGGTTTCATTGGCCGTTTGAAGGCCATAATTCGTTTCAAGGGTGACCAATTCGAACAAATCTTACTTATTCCAAAATTTGAAGCTGTTTCCGATATTTTTTGCTCTCATTCAATAAAATTAAAAAAATGTAAAAATTCTGGCGTTTGACTTTGTTGCAGTTTTTTATCTCACCCGATACGATAATAGTGCATTAATGAATATTGCTGTAAAATGTGGACTTATATTTACAAATTATTGCCCAGATGATCTCTCATTACTGGAGATGCAGAAGTCTAAACTATTAAGGACCCTTTATCAAAAGGTCAATATGCACTGGAAACAATTTACCTCATAGAACCAGAAAGGATCACTCAATTTTGTTCAAATTTTGCAAATCCTTTTATCAATACCATATCAGATGCGAAAATAGACGATATCGGTTCACTCCATCTTGTGTGGGATGTACATGTACAAAGGGTCAAAAATTTTAATAATTATAGCTCTCACAAAATGTGAAATAATTGAAATTGACATCCGATTTCATTCAGACTTGGCATATCTCAATATTTCCATGAACATAAGATCTGTTATAAAGATGATGGAGATGGGACCATTCCTTCTGGTACCTCCCCCACAAAGAGTCAACATTTTGAATAACCAAAACAATGTTAAAATCCGAAACAAGCATCCGGTTCTCTTCTCATTTCCAATATCCCATTATTTCTACTAACGCAAGATTTGCTGTGAAGAGGGGATATATCTGTCACTCCTATATTCATGTAGCTTATAAAACGAACAATTAACTTCAGATTCCAATATATCAATATATGTTATAAAGAGATTTTGGTACCTCCCCCACTAAAGGTCAATGTTTTGAATAACCAAAACGATCAAAAAATCCGAAATAAGCATCCGGTTCTCTTCTCATTTCCAACAGCCTATTATTTTTACTAACGTAGGATCTGCTTTGAAGATGGTATATATAGGTACACTCCTTCTAGTACCTCCCCCACAGAGGGACAACATATTGAATACCCATGTAATGTAAGTGGCACATCTCAATATTTCCATTAACATAAAATCTGTTATAAAAATGGTAGAGATGGGATTATTTCTTCTGGTACCTCCCACACAAAGGGTCACAATTTAGAATACTTTTGTATGTCATAACTTGCGAAACAAATCAGCGATTCTTTACAACTTGACCTATCTAAAATTTCTTTTAATCAAAAATCCTGAGATAAATATGAAATTTAGGATTTGGTATAAATTGGATATAAATGTTCGATTTTCTTGTAATTTTTCCCATGCCAATATATTTTATATGTATTAGATGGGACCATTTTTTCTGGTACCTCCCCCACTAAGAGTCAACATTTTGATTAACAAAAACGATCATAAAATCCGAAATAAGCATCAGGTTCTCTTTTCATTTCCAACATCCCATTATTTCTACTAACACGAGATCTGCTGTGAAGATGGTATATATTGGTCCACTCCTTCTGGTACTTCCCCCAAAAAATTTTGAATATCCATTTAGCTCATAAAACAAAAAATTAACACCCTATTCCAATATCTCAATATATGTTATAAAGATGGTAGAGATCGGATCATTCCTTCTGGTACCTCCCCACTAAGGGTCAACATTTTGAATAACCAAAAAGATCAAAAAATCCGAAATCCGAGTATGTCTGGGGTACCTCAGGCACATTTAAACATATTCTAACTATTAATACATATCTTATATAAAGTGAAGGAAGTAGCCGATATAGTCCAAGCCTGACACGTAGCAATATTTATAACAAATTTATTTAAGTCCTTCAGAACATACTCTATAGGGGGTCAACGATTTGAATAATCATGACAGAAGTCAAAACATATTTAAATAATCGAACATTTGCTGAGGGTATACATTTGCGCCAAACCCGACTGATATTTTTTAAATTGTTTTTATAGTTTTAAGTTCCTTTCAAATGGTGGAGGGTATTAAAATTTCAGCCTTGCTGAACTGAAACACTTTAGAACGATTGTGTGTAAACGACTAGCTCGTTTTTGGGGCCACATAAAAACTCATAATACCCTCTCCCCTTAATTGTGTCAGGTATGCACTCAAACTGACTTTCCACTGTTGCAAAACTACTTGTCAACACAAAGTTTAGTTGACTTCCTGAATAGTCTTTGCGAATATCATTTCAAAATATTTCCGATAATTTTTCCTAATGTCTATGGAACTGAACAATTTATTCATGTGTAAATAAGGAAGGTTTCAAAAACTCGATGCAGTCAGTTGCAATAGATTGCAACTGCACAAATGAATGAATGAATGAATGAGAACACCTAAACACACACACACACACACTTACAAACCCAAGTACCGGTATACATTGTGCTAGAATGAATGTTGGTTTATGAGTTGTTAAGGATATTTGTCAGTTGGTTAGAATGTTGTCTATGAGTATTTGTCTGACCATTATAGGGAAGCAAATGTTGTCCCAGCAAATGGAACATGTACACACACAAAAACACACAGATAGATACTTAGCTAGACATGACATTTCAAATATAGGAACACACACACACAGTCACATCTCACATGGACACAAATATTTAGTTTATTCCTCAACTCTATCACTCTTCCTTTGTGGTTTTTACTTAACAATGACAACATTTTCGTATTGATCAAACATTTTCGAATACACAGGACAACAACAGTAACAACAACTGGTTATTTCCAACATTTGTTTAATGTCCGAACACCAACCAACCAACCGTTCAGCCATCCATCCATCCATTCAAATGTAGATGACATGACTTGACAGGCATTTAGTCATCGTCTAGCTTTTAGTTCGTTGTTGAATGTACTCTCACTGTACTCAGCCCACAATAGTTGTATGGAAATGTTTGTGAGTGTGTGTGAGCATGTGTGTGAGGAGTATATGTGTGGGTTTTACTCTATTTGTCTTATATTTTGATATTTTCGAGACACTTGCAATAAAATCAAATACGAGAATGTCTGAGTGCTTAACGTGATGATGGTACGTACAGCCCATACAGTTGCATATTTTCTTATGAATATTTCAATCATTTGTGGATGGGAACTTTTAACACATAAATTTAAATATAATGAATGTAAAATACTAAGTAGTCCTTGAGGCTATTACTGTTTCTAAAATTTCATAGTTTTTTATGGGTCGTCTAAGGGGCATATTTTGGGTATGGGGTAACATTATTTTTTTATACCCTCTACCATGGTATGTAGGGTATATTGAGTTTGTCATTCCGTTTGTAACACCTTGAAATATTCATTTTAGACCCCACAAAATATGTATATTCTTGATCAGCATAAAATTCTATGTCGATTCAGCGATGACCGTCTGCCTGTGTAAATCACTCTAGCTCCAGAAAGAATTGAAGTAGATTGATAAACTTTTACTCAAATGTATACTATGTCCGCAGGACTTTTGGTATTGAAAATGGGTCATGTATGTCCACGTTTTGATATAGCCCCCATATGACGGTACCTCACGATAATCGGTATTTTGATGATTTTAGCGACATTATTCACCGGAATTGTTTCAAATTTGGTATTTGAAGTCCGAAATGGATACTAAGGCCTTTGACAGAAAATTGTCTGTACAGGTCCAAGTCTTCGCATTGCCCCCATATAACAGTACCTCCCGATATTAGGTATTTTGATAATTTTAGCGATATCATTTACCAGGATTGTTTCAAATTTTGTATTTGATGTTCGTAGTGGATGCTACTGCCTATAACAGAAAATTGTCAATACAGGTCCACTTCTTCGTATAGCCCCCACATATCGGTACCTCCCGATATTCGGTGTTTTGGTGATTTTAGCTACATTATTTAGCTTCACCGATTATTTTTAAGTTTCCCATTTGAATATTGTAATGGCTTATGACAAAAGTTACCTATGCAGGTGCATGTCGTCGTATAGACCCTAATGTAACAGCTACATTCGGTATTTTTAACAGATTTTAACAGAATTTTTAACGGATTTTATTGTTTTTGAGAATTGCCGAATTTGTTAAAAATGGTGGAGGGCAACTCAATTGCCAAATATTGCGAACATCAAAAGATAAACCCATAAGGAAAGTCAAAAGACGGGTGGGTCGGCTATATGATACCCTACACCACCATGCATATTTAGAAGATAATTTATTTCAAGTAGATCATACCACCTATCAGCATTTGGCTTCAAAGCAGTTATAGTTTGCTATGGAGTGCATGATATCACTTGGAGAAGGATTTCTTTAATATAATATATATCGGAGCTGAGTTGCACAAAATACAAACATACGTCCCGAAATTCCCTCCATTTGGGCTGATATTAGCCATTATTTGCACAACAAACCCAAAATCGGATTAAGGATATGTATGGGAGCTATATCCAAATCTTAGCCCTTCACGATAAAATTTGGCAGAGATATTTCCGAGCTCTTAAGATATCTGGTACCAAATACCATTATTATCAAATGCATATTACGAATTTGAGGGACTCAAACGCCAGCGTACAGAAGCATTTTGGTGAGAATTTTCCAGAAAAAAAGTTATTCGTGAAGGAATTCTAGCGTGATAGTTCGATTTCTTTATATTTGGCTGGAAACCATAACCATATCAAGCGCCGGTCATGGTGCTTTTGTGGACTCTCCGCTCGTATTAATCGACTGTGGCGTCAGAATAAATGCCGAATCGCGAAAATATTCTGGGGGTGTATTAAAGCCTTGGGCACTCAAACATTTTGGCCGCAGAGCTTGGACATATCAACAGGACTCAGCACCATCGCACTAAGCACGCGCCACCCACGAATGTTTATAAAATGAGGTTCCTCGCTTCATTTCCAGCGCACAATGGCCATCAAAATCTCCGGATACCAATCCGTTGGACTATTGTGTCTGGAGTATTTTGGAAAGCAAGGTTGGCACTAAAAAATACCATGGGCCAAAATACCGCAGAACAACATTCGGGCAGCGTGTGACGGTTTCATTGACCGTTTGGAGGCCATAATTCGTGTCAAAGGTGACCAAATCGAACAAATCTTAAATTATTCTAAAATTTGATGCTATTTTCGACAATTTTAGCTTTCATTTAATAATATTTGAAAAAAATGTGGGAATCATGGTATTTGACTTTGTTGCAGCTTTTTATCTCACCCTGTAATCGATCCTCCATCCATTGCATCTATTGGACTCCATTCATGCTGTAATTGGTGATATCATCTGAGACTGTATCAACATGATTGCCACTCAGACCTGCCTAATAGACTTCTTGATCTTAAGGCTCTCTCTTATAGCGTTAGCCCTCCCTCTCTAAATCATATTTGTTCTTCCTGACTCGCCTGAGTAGAGCAGTGTTATCCATCATATGAATATTGGACGACTCCCTCGATAACTCCCAAGCAAGTACTGCAACGAAAGTATATGATTATGCTGATGTTCGGGAAGGACCTTCGCCTTTCCATGTCGATGGCCCATTGGTATCATGAGA
>NW_026712355.1:268399-356633 GCF_030504385.1 Musca domestica | reverse complement strand
AAATATTCAGATGTGCCAAATCTAAATGGAATCCGAACTTTACACCACACCTTGGGTTAATATAAATATTGGGAAGTGTGAAATTTCAAGACAATCGGTCTCTTACCTAACATTTTATAAGCGCTGAAATTATTCAAAATTTTTACCTTTTGTGGACGAGTGGATCGATACATTCCATCTTAACAACAGATCTTGGGTTAATATAAATATTGGGATGTGTGGAATTTGAAGACAATCAGACTCTTACATCAGATTTTATAAGGATGTAATTATTCCAAATTGTGACCCTTTGCGGGGGAAGTACTTGATGGAGTGGACCGATGTTGTCCATTTTTACACCTGACCTAGCACTGACGCAAATATTAGGATTTGCAAAGATGGAGCAAAATCAGATTATCGTTTCTCTTTCTGTGCAAAACATATTTTTTAAAATTTAAACCTTTTGTGGGGGAGTTACCAGAAGAAGCGGACCCATATATTCTATCGTAACACCAGACCTTGGGTTGACAAAAATATTGTCATGTGTGATATTTGAAGACAATCGGATTCTTACATTCTATGAGAGTTGTAATTATTCAAACATTTGACCTTTTGTGGGGAGGTACATGGGGGAGTGGACCGATATTGTCCATTTTCGCTTCTAACCTAGCACTGATAAAAATGTGAGGATTCGCAAAGTTGGAGCAAATTCGGATTATCCTTTCTCTCTCTGTGCAATAAATTATTTTCTTTGGAAATTTTGACATTTTGTGTGGGAGGTACCAGAAGCAGTGGACCGATAGTGTCCCTCTCCGAACTCGATCTAAGTTTGACGATAATATTACAATGTACCAACTTCGGATCAAATCGGATACTCCCTTCGAGAGTTATCGTGCGCACCATCCAGACAGACAGACAGACAGACAGAGGGACGGACGAACATCGCTAGATCGACTCCAAATGTTCTGAAACGGATTTGTTCTAAAGAGACTTAGGGTCAAAAACCCTTATTTCGATGAGGCAAGTTTTGGCCCTATCAAAAGATATATACCCTCTGTAGCCATATGGCTGAGGGTATAATAATAGGAAAAATACTTTTTAAAAAACTTTTATTTGAAAATTTTTTCATCTTCTTGCGTAAAGTCACTCAAAACATATCCACAAACCTTTGAAACCTCAATGAATTTTTAAGCAACTATCCATTCAAAATCTACGAGTTTTGAAAATATTTTCTTTAAAATCCGTCGTTTGTTTTTTGAACACTCCGCGACATTAGCAAGAAATTCACGATATTATTAAAAATCCACAAATAATATGACCTAGGGGCATTTGAAAAATATTTTTTAAAATCAGCTAAAGCTGACAGTCAAGTTAAAGAAATAATTTAAAAAAATGACTGAGGCAATATCTTACAAAAATCTCTATCACCATTTGATTTTTTTTTTTTTTTTGTGACAAGAATACTAAAATTCCAAAAATTGCATAAAATTGATATTGCAATTATTTTACATTTTGTGGTAGAGGTAGCCAGAGGAATAACTCAATGTTTTCCATTCTAATATGATATAAATTTAAAGTATTTTGGTGAGGACCACAAGAATATCCCATTATAACATACTCGTATTAACAAAGAAATATTCGGATTTCTAAAAATATTCTATTTTTACACGAGATATAATATTAGCGAAATTATTTTTATTTTCAAAGATAACATGAAGAAATGCCTAGGCTTAGTCATTTATTTCAAGATAGTCTTATTTCCAATAACAATATCCATTACTGCGTTTTTTGTTCTGGAACTTATCCTGTCAAATTTTTCTTCAAAGAAAGCAAATTCCCATCTCTGGTTTGTGTATACACAATGGATACGTAAATTACAAAAATTTGGACAATGAGATGTTCCCAAAGAAAATTTTTTTAAAAATTATTAACATATAATTGAACTGGCTTACCTTCTTAATTCTACCATGGGCTTAGCTAAATAACGAATGCTCTTCGTTTTCTATGACATTGTGAGGCGTAGATTATGATAACTTCATAGTTTGCCAAATTATAAACTACAAATGACATCTGAATGTCAAATTTATTTACCCTTTCTTTTGGCTATTACAACGAAATAATAATTCATCATTTATTTGAACAATTGCGAATAAAGAAGATGTACGACAAGTTTCTCCACTATTGTCCAAATGGTTCTTAAGGCTTTCGAATTGATGATGACGATGATACTATAACTCAATTCTTCGTTCCAACATTTTATTTTCTCTTTTGTTATTATTAATTGTGTTGTTTTACACTTCAGCAGTTTGTGACAATGTTTGGTTTTGTGATTTGTTGGAAATTGTTTTTTTTTTTTTACTTCTTTAAATTGATAGGGATTCTATTTTTTGGAAAATAATTATTTTTTTTTTTTTTTGTTTTCTTTTAGTTTCCAAATTATTGGTGATATAATGTAACAAGTTTTTCCACAAAGCAGATTCGTGGGGTATATACACTAATTATTTGGAATAAGATGGGATGTAATATTTTCTAAAATTAAGGAAGTATAAAATATGGAAATAAAGGTCAAAGTAGCTTTGAATTTTTATGTTGCTCAATTATTTAAAATTGTCAATGCCGTTGATTTTTTTGAAAATTTCAAGCTGCTGCTCATCGGTATTTACCGAGCCCCTTTGCGCAATAAGTTGTTTTTGTTGTAGAAGCTTCACATGATTTATTTAAATTCTGCTAATACAGCTCTAACTCCAGGATCAAAAATTCTCTTACTTTTATTTGTGTTAAGAGGAGGCACCCTGTGGCAGTTTTCAGGTTCTCACGTTATCCGTAAGACATAAATATGTTATCCACATTATCCGGATAACATAAAAATTGTATCCATATTATCCAGATAACATGAATAGGGCTCGATTTTCTTCCACTATGTTGCACTTACATTCGCAGACCACACTGGGGATGCATAGATGTCCACAGACCGAGTTTTACAAGAGGTCAACAAAGTCTCCTTGTCCGTAAACCAAGAGCTGCCGGCTAGCTCCATGAAAACATCATCTCATCTCCGCAGACCACCGTTTAATGGCGGATATTTTCATATTCCTCGCGTAGAAGTAGACGGTGAGCTCCACGAGACAGGTGTTTAATCTTGCACATATGTCGTCAACAACTCCATGAACGTGCAATAATCCCCATTTCCTATGATCTCTATGCAATCTAGATGGCGAGGATTTCTGGAAAGGTAGTGTTTAAACAATTCCAGAGATACCACTCCACACTGGGGAACTCTTTGCTTTCCTCCACGAGGCTTGGACTTCTTGTTCCGGTACTTCATATACGACTGATGTCCACACATATAGTAGAGTAGGGTAGTTATTTATACATCCTCAAAAAGTGTGGCGTGGTTGAATGTATCACACACCTTTGATGGGACAAGGTCTACAAACACTGTTCTATAATTCCGCTTTTTCTGGTTTTATCCTTGACTGAGTTGTGTGGATATGGCATGCTATGCTGTTGTACTATGTTGTGGTCGGAATTCTTGCTGTTGAATAGCTTCACAAGTGTCTTTGCTACTGGCTACAAAAGAGAAATCGTCCTGTATGATTCATCATTGATGCCTTCATTAGTGGGATGTGGGTGACAGATTGTAAACTTTTGTCAGATTTCGTCTGGGCCTCACGCTTTGGATGACTTGAACAGAGTGTTTTTGTGAAGTTTTTCTCAACATGAATAACAGCTGTTTCGATACTTTAAAATTTCTGCGAAGCATTACCGACGAAATAGGCTTTCGGTTTCTTTTTAGTGTGCTTCCCGCTATCCTTCTGCGTCGCCTGGGTTGCTGCTCCTCAGTTGACAGCATTGGTTTTGGTCCCCATCTTTATTGAGGCCTCTCTATTGGTTTCACCACTGTTCTGCATGTGAGAATTAACAAAATTACATGGACCGACCGACAGATTGACATTTATAAATAAAGTCAAAAATTATATACGTATATAATTCAAAGAAAATATTGGTCCATGGTTTATTTTTAATCATATTTTTGAAAAAGGACCAAAAATCGCCTTTTTTGACTAGATTTAGATTTTCAGCTAAAATGTTCGATCAAAACATTCCTTGTATATAATACAATATAATAAACTGTCACTTGAATAATTTTAACAATTGTCGCACGAGTGGCTTAGAAATTATAGCAGTCTGAAGGTGGTTGCAGTTTTCCCTCTCACCCTGTACATACGTACAATGCATGGGATCTAAGGAATCTTAATCCAAAAATGTCCAAAAGTGTAGAAGAGGGTGGAACTTGCCCCCTCTAGTTATGTTACTTTGCGATGTCAATTTTCAAAACGTCGAAAAATGTGACTTATTTTTTATACCCTAGTAACATGGCTACAGAGGCTATATATCATTTGATAGGACCACTTCTCAATTTCCACTTCTTCTGGTACCTACCCCACAAAATGTCAAAAAATAATTAATTTATCTTATATAATAAGACAAGATCGCCCAATTCTGAGTAAATTATGCAAATCTTAATACAATTTTATCAGTGTTGGGTCAAGTGCGAAAATGGAAATATCGGGCCACTCCATCACGTACCTCCCACACAAAGGGTAAACATTTTGAAAAATTTTAGCTCTTATAAAATGTGAAATAAATATCCGATAGCCTTCTGCGGAGATGGAATATGTCGGTTGACTCCTTGAGGTACCTCTCCCACAAAAGTCAAAATTTTGAATAATAGTCTCGCTTATATTGTAAAATGGTGTGAAGATGGGATATAGCAGTGTACTCCCCCGTTGTGGACAATGTACCAGAAATGCGAAATAAAGATGTGATTATTTCTATATTTCGAACATTTAAATATTTGTATCAACGCATGATTTCCTATGAACATTAAATACATTGGCCCATCCCTTCTGGTAGCTCCTCCACAAAAGGTTCACAATTGGCAGTATCTCAGCGAATCTTTTTATACCCACGCCATAGTATGGAGTGTATATTAAGTTTGTCATTTCGTTTGTAACACCTCGAAATATACATTTTAGACCCCACAATGTATATATATACTTGATGAGCATAAAATATATCGATTTAGCGATATCTGTCCGTCTATCCGTCTGTGGAAATCACTCTAGCTTCCGAACAAATTGAAGTAGATTGACAAAATTTTACTCAAATGTATATTATATCTGCAGGACTTTTGGCATTGAAAATAACGGTACCTCCTGATGTTCAGTATTTTGTTGATTTTAGCTACATAATTCACAGGAATTGTTTCAAATTTGGTATTTGATGTTCGTAATGGATACTACAGCCTATGACAGGGAATTATCTGTGCAGGGTCAGGTCTTCGTATAGCCGTCATACAACGGCACCTCCCGATATTCGGAAGAAAATCTGTGCAGGTCCACGTCTTCGTATGCCTCACATATAACGGTACCTCCCGATAATGTAATGGGTTTTGACAAATTTCCCTATGTAGTCCACGTCTTCGTATAGACCCTTATATAACGGTTACTTTCGGTATTTATACCCTACACCACAAGGTGGTCAGCGTATTATGTCTTTGTGCATTTGTTTGTAACAGGCAAAAGAAAACGAGATAGACTCATAATTCCTTTTTAAGATCTGCATAGAATCACTTTCTGAGTTGATTTATGCATGCCAGTCCGACTGTCCGTGTATTCTTGTGAACAAAATGCAGTTCGCATTTATCATCCGATTAAGATGAAATTTTCCAAACAACATTTGTTTGGCCCAAGGACGAACCCTATTGAAATTGGAGATAATCGGTAAAAATTAAGATATAGCTCCCATATATATCTTCGTCCGATTTGCTTTTTATTGTGCACCAAACGTTTAATATCAGCCCGAATAGTATGAAATTTTGCACATACAACGAAATTAGGCCTTAAAATAAGTATGCCAAATTTGATCGAAATCGGTTCACGTATAGCTATAGATCCCATATATATTTTTCATCCGATTTGTTATTTTTGTCCTCCGCAGCCGTAATATGCACTCTGTAACAACAATATTTGGGGAAATATATAAAATACAGCTCAGAAATACCTTTGCTAATTTTTATCCAGATCGGTTCGGATTTGGATATAGCTACCATATATAACTTCGTCCGATTTACCTTTTATTGTGCACCAAACGTCTAATATTTGCCCAAATGGGATGGAATTTGGCACATACGACCGAATTGAGTCTAGAAGGTAGTATACCAAACTTGGTGAACATAGGTTCAGATATAGCTATAGCTCCCATAAATTGTTCATCCGATATGTTGTATTGTTACCCACAGACGTAATATGCAACCCGTAACAACGATATTTAGGGAAATATATCAAATACAGTTCAGAAATATCTTTGTGAAATTTTATCGAGATCGGTTCAGATATGAATATAGCTCCCATACATATCTTTATCTGATATGCACCATATGGGCAATACAAGTCCGAATTTAAAAGATACAAATGATTCGGCATATTTAGTCCTTTGAACTTTAAATTATACTTATAATCAAGGTACCGTTGTGGGCAAGGTACCAGAAATGCGAAATAAAGATGTGATTATTTCTATACTTCGAACATTTAAATATTTGCTATGAAGATGAAAGATATCGGTCCATTCCTTCTGGTAGCTCCCACACAAAAGGTTCCCAATTGGCAGTATCTCAGCGGCCTATGACAGAAAATTGTCTGTGCAGGTCTAGATCTTCGTTTAGCCCTCATATAACGGTATATGCCGATATTCGGTATTTTGATGATTTTGGCGACATTATTCGCCGGAATCGTTTCAAATTTGGTATTAAAAGTTAGTAATGAATATTACAGCCTATGACAGAAAATTGTTTGTGCAGGCCAAGGTCTTCGTATAGCCTTCATATAATTAAGTGTAATTTGTCCAACCATGTAATGACACGTTTTCACAATTTCCATGCTAAGGTTAGAGGCTAACATTTATTCATTAATAATATCCCCTTTACGATTAAGGAGAACATTTCAATATTTGCCCTTTATTTGTGCCTACTCTTGCAAAAATAATAAAAGTCCCCTTTTTGAATGCCAACATTCCTTGGAATTTCTTGTCCCATAAATATGCCAAGCTCTTAAGGAATTCCTTAGAAAAGTGACAATTTATTTACTCACGTCAGTACCAACACCCGAACACCCAAACACCCGAATTAAGACATTAAAATATGTTTTGCCTCTAAAGGTTAAATACGAATCTAATGGCCCTACATCAACGAGTGGGTTAATGTGCTGATAAGGCGCACCAGGTTTTGGGGAGGGGGTGCCTTGGAATTCTAAATAAATGTCGGTGTTGTGGCAAATGTTTGTCTCTCTACAAGTGTGTGTGTCTGTGTGTTTGTGCATGTTGGGGTAAATTGATTTATCTTGGCGAAAATAAATTGTAAAAATGTGTTGTTTTTCAACATTTAAGTACCACGAAGGGAAAACATTTTCAAAGAAGTGCAAAATACCTTAAAAACCCCAAAATTCCTGGTTAACATGCCAACAACAACAATGGCGAAATTACAGCCATGAGAGACATTGAAAAACAGCCACTTTCCTTAAGTAATTTGTTTTCTATACATTATTGAATAACACCGAGACATCCATGAGAAACACATTGTTGCGGAGAAGACAAATTACAGCTATTTCGACGGGTGTGACAAAGAATTCGAACAATTTACCACTAACTTTGTTAAGGTAACAATGGCGTGCGTCCTGTCCATGTATTTTATGAACAAAATGCAGATCGCATTTATTATCCGATTGAGATGAAATTTTCCAAACTATGTATGTTTGGACCAAGAACGAATCCTATTGAAATTGGTGAGAATCGGTTCAAATATAGATGTAGCTGACATATATATCTTCAACCGATTTTGGGTTAATTGTGCGCCAAATGGCCAATATCAGTCCAAATGATCTCAATTTTGGCCCAACCGACCAAATTCAGTCTAGAAGCAAGTAGATCAAATCGGTTCAGATATAGCTATAGCTCCCATATATATGTTTCATCAGATTTGGGGTTTTAAAACCCTCCCATGCGTAATATGCAAGAATGATATTTGGTACCAGATATGAGATATAGCTCGGAAATAAGTGTTTCTAATATTGTCAGGTTCGGTTTAGATTTGGATATAGCTCAACCGATTTCGGGTTTATTTTGCACCAATTGGCCTGAGTTTTGGCCCATCCAACCGAATTCAGTCTAAAAGCAAGTATATTAAATTTGGTGAAAATCGGTTCAGCTCACATATAGTCCCTCATATGCGTAATATGCACTCCACAAGAATGATATTTTGTGCCAGATAACTTATGGAGCTCCAAAATTCCCCTGTTAAATTTTACCGAGATCGGATCAGGTTAAGATATAGCTTCCATATATTTTCTTGTACATAATATCAACCCAAATGGACTGAATGTTGAAGCAAGTACTTCAAATTTTGTTGAAAATCGGCACAGATATGGCTATAACTCCCATATACATGTTTCTACAGATTTGGGGTTTTAAATCCCTCTCATGTGTAATCTGCACTCCACAACAATCTTTGGTACTGTAGTAGATTTGTTTAGAATGACATCATTGTCAAAATACAACTATGAATATGATTACCGACTATCAACTAGATCATAAGATTCAAATGTAACGAAAAACGAATGATGATGAAAGAATAAAGAAGACGCCATTCTAGTGAAGGCGATCAAGAAGTTAACAACTCAGGTGTGGACGAACAACGCTCTTTGAAAAGGACGCTCAACAAAAGTTTAATAAGAAAAGTTTAATTCTTAAACCATTTCTGAGAAAATAAAACTTACGAAATTAATTAAAACTTAAGAATAACTGAAAATAAAACAAACTTAAGAAAATAAAACAAGCTTAAGGAAATAAAACAGACTCAACCTAAAAGAAAAGCTTTGTGAAAAAACGAAAAAGACAACATGGTACGGGAGGAAATTATGGCTCAGCTGCAAGAATTGGGAATTAGTTTCCCAGACACTGCCACCATATCACAGCTAAGGGAGTTGCACCGTGATGTCGTTGGGGCAAGCGTGCCGTCGCCTCAAGCCAGTAAGTCGACAGCGCTAGCAGAGACCCAAACGGAAGCAGAAGAAACCGACACTCAACAACTGGAAAGACAACTCGAATCAAAATTAAAATATTGAAGTTGCAAAAGCAGATAGCTGAGCTGGAGGAGCCAAAATTAAAAGCTGCAGCAAATTTTGGAGATGTTGAAGGTGTGCTTCCCAAATTTACAGGCGATGACGATTATGCCGTTACAAAATGGGTAAAGGAATTTGAGCGCGTCACCAACATAGTAGGCTGCACTGCTGCAGAAAAGTTTTTGTTCGCACGCCGCATGATGGCGGGTAGTGCATGCCTATTTATGCGCAACTCAAACGCAAATAACTGGGACAGTTTTAACCAAGATTTGTGTAATGAGTTCAAGAAAGTAATCGGCACAAAGGAAATTTTTAAGAGATTAGAAAATCGTGTGTGGAATAAAAATTTGGAAAAACTACACAGCTATGTGTTAATAATGCAACAAATTGCTGATGACGCCCCAATAAGTGAAGCGGAGTTGGTCGAATGTATCCTTGAGGGGCTGAGGGACAAAACATCCGCTATTTCTATCTTTTACCCTGCGAAGACTGTGGCCGAGCTAAAAAATTTAATTCCCAGGTATGAAAAATATTGGATGGCAGGAAAATTAATAAAACCACAAGCGAGAACCAAACGACAACTTGACCACGGTGCGCTGTTATAACTGTTCGGAGTATGGCCACTATGCATCAAGTTGAACGAGAGAAAAGCGACAACACGGGTCCTGTTTCAAATGTGGAAAGTTCGGGCATCTAAGGACACAATGCCCCCTGAGAGCAGTTGCTGCCGTTCCGGATCAAGCTGTTAACTGGAATTTAAAGGTAAGAGTAGCTCTAGGTCCCCAACTATCTGAGTCTAATTTTTGTTTTATAAATTCCTTACTTGATACTGGCAGTCCGTGTAGCTTTGTTAAGAGAGCGGTTATTCAATCGTTGTGGCCGAACGTGAGAATTGCTGAGGGAAGAATTTCTGAATATAAAGGGCTGGACGGGACGAATTTGAAGACTTTTGGCAGAATGCCTGTTTATATTGAATTTGCTGGACAAATGAAAAAAGTGAATTTAAATATTTTGATTAATTCGCCTTGCGACTTGGTGCAAGGCAGAGATTTTTTAGATTTATTTTCAATAGTTTTATGTTTTAAAAACGGGAAGCCGGATCCCAATGAATTGATAAAAAATGCCGGTAATAATTGTTGTACATTATTTTCGTGTTCGGATCTAAAAAATGAAATAAACACAGAACCGACAGAAATAAAGTATGAAATGGAAACAAATGTGTGTGATGCTTATTCGGGGTTACATGAGGGGAAAAATAAAGAGATACATGATGCGTTCCAGACAATTTGTAATATTGAGGTTCAAGACGAAAGGGAAGATGTGGACATTAACCATAGGGTAGGATTGCAGATGAGTGACAAAATTCGTACAATAATTTACAGGAATTATTTTCAAAAATTGGGAGCAAACCCAGAATCTTCTGATTTCAAGGCATCTATTTTGGTGAATTCTGGCAATACCACTTATTGCGCACCTAGGAGATTATCTTTTGCAGAGAAGCAAGAAGTCAATAAAATAATTTCAGATTTGCTGGAAAAGGGAATTATACGGCACAGTAATTCTCCGTATGCATCCCCTATAGTTTTAACGAAGAAGAAAAATGGAGAAAGGAGAATGTGCATTGATTATAGAGCATTGAATAAGATTATAGTTAGGGATAATTATCCTATTCCACTAATAGAGGATTGTTTGGAGCATTTGGAAGGAAAGTCGTGGTTTTCAATAATGGACCTGAAGTCTGGATTTTACCAGGTCAGACTGGAAGAGAATTCCGTAAAATACACTTCATTTGTAGTTCCGAATGGACAATACGAGTTTTTAAGACTGCCTTTTGGCTTAAAAAATGGACTGGCTATATTTCAGCGATTTATTGCTGGAATTTTTAGAGATTTCTTGGACAGAAATGATATAGTGATTTACATGGATGACATAGTGGTCGCGTCGAAAACCTTAGAAGAGCACATAATACTGTTAGAAAAAATTTTAGACCGCCTAGCCACGTACGGATTGAAACTTAAGATGCAAAAATGCAAATTTGCGTACTCGGAGATAGAATACTTAGGTTATAAGGTATCCAATCACGGGATTGAACCTTCGGAAGGACATATAGAAGCTATTAAGACATATCCAGAGCCAAGGAATAGGAAGGAAATGCAAGCATTTGTAGGTCTCTGCTCTTATTTCAGAAAAATTGTCAATGGATTTTCCCTAATAGCAAAGCCATTGTATGATCTCACAAAGGAAAATGTGGAATATGTGTTTTCGAACCAATGTAGGCAAGCTTTCGATATCCTTAAAGGCTATTTGACTTCTAGCCCTGTGTTGGCGATTTATAGCCCTCGAAGAGAAACAGAACTGCACTGTGATGCAAGCGCTGCGGGTTTTGGTTCTATCCTAATGCAAAAACAGGAAGACGGTCTGTTTCACCCAATTGCGTATTTTTCAAAAAGGACAACAGAAGCCGAGACACTTTACCACAGTTTTGAGTTAGAAACATTAGCCATCATATATTCTTTAAGAAGGTTTAGGGCCTATTTAGAGTGAATCCAGTTCAAAATTGTCACAGATTGCAATTCACTTACTCTGACATTGGCCAAAAGGAACGTTAATAGCCGAATTGCAAGGTGGGCACTAGAACTTGAGAATTATAGTTATAATATTGTACATAGACCAGGATCGAGAATGAACAATGTGGACGCCCTATCAAGAGTAGATCACGATTTTAATAATATGGTCGCAACAATTGAGGCTGAAGACATTGACTTCCAGCTTTGTGCAACACAGAGTAGAGATAAAGACATTAGTGAATTGAAACTAAAATTAGAGGAGGGAACCGTGGATGGTTACGATATGGTGAATGGTGTCGTTTATAAAAGCGGTAATGATGGTTTACGATTTTACGTTCCGAGGGAGATGGAGACCGAGGTAATTAGGAATGTTCACGAGAAGATAGGGCATATGGGTGTTGACAAGTGTTATTTAAAAATGAGAGACAATTATTGGTTCCCTGACATGAAGAAAAAGATAGAGAGATATCGGAAAAATTGTTTGAAGTGTATTATGTATTCTGCTCCCCAGAGACCCAATGCGAGGAAACTACATAGTATTCCAAAAGAACCTAAACCTTTTCATACAATTCATTTGGATCATTTAGGCCCATTACCTTCATTACAGTCGAAACGTAAACATATCTTAGTTGTAATAGATGCGTTTACAAAATTTGTAAGATTGTATCCTGTCCTTACAACAAGCACCAAGGAAGTCAAGGCAGCACTGTCGAAATATTTTGATTATTATAGTAGACCAGTCAGGTGTATTACGGATCGGGGAAGTTGCTTCACGTCAAAAGAATTTATAGAGTATCTGACAGAAAGAAATATAGACCAGGTCAAGGTAGCCGTGCATTCACCTCAGGCAAACGGTCAAGTTGAACGAGTGAATAGGACATTGGTGGGAATGTTAGCAAAACTCAGTGAACCGGTAACACACGCGGACTGGGTCAAACATTTAAGCAAAGTGGAATTTACATTTAATAATACAGTGAATAGATCGATTGGAGATACGCCAAGTATGGTTTTGTTTGGAGTAAATCAAAGAGGGGAGGTAATAGATAAGTTAACAGAATACCTAGAGGAGAACTTTTTGGACCCGGGGAAGGGTATTCAGGACATAAGAGACAAGGCAGAGGCTGCAATTGCAAGGTCGCAAGCATATAGCGAGCAACGTTCTAAGGCAAAAGGGGCTGTGGTAAATTCATTTAAAGCAGGTGACTTTGTATACTACGATAGGAACTAATAAGAAGTTAGTGCCGAAATATAAAGGGGCTTATGTAGTGAGTAAAGTACTTCCGAATGACCGATACGTAATAAAAGATATTGAAAATTGCCAGATCACACAAATACCTTATGATGGAGTAATTGAAGCCTGTAATATAAGGCGTTGGAAATCTGAAGACTCGGGTAGGGGCACCTAGGGCTGCTCTTACCAGTATTGTATTATATTGTATATAGTAGAATGTAAGTAGTATAATTAGTAGGTGACCGGGTCGGTCACAACCGTCAGGTTGGCCGAGCTTTAGTAGATTTGTTTAGAATGACATCATTGTCAAAATACAACTATGAATATGATTACCGACTATCAACTAGATCATAAGATTCAAATGTAACGAAAAACGAATGATGATGAAAGAATAAATAAGACGCCATTCTAGTGAAGGCGATCAAGAAGTTAACAGTACCTATTATTAGATACAGCTCAGAAATAAGTGTTTATAATCCTGTCAATATCGGTTCAGATTTGGATTTCTTTATCCGATTTCAGGTTTTTTTTGCACCAAATTGCTAATATCAGCCCAATTGGAATGCATTTTTGTACTTCAGGATCTCAGCCTAAAAACAATTCCTTCAAATTTTGGTGAAAACCGGTTCAGATAGAGCTACAGCCCCCATATAAAGGGTGATTTTTTTGAGGTTAGGATTTTCATGCATTAGTATTTGACAGATCACGTGGGATTGCAGACATGGTGTCAAAGAGAAAGATGCTCAGTATGCTTTGACATTTCATCATGAATAGACTTACTAACGAGCAACGCTTGCAAATCATTGAATTTTATTACCAAAATCAGTGTTCGGTTCGAAATGTGTTGCGCGCTTTACGTCCGATTTATGGTCTACAAAATCGACCAAGTGAGCAAACAATAAATGCGATTGTGACGAAGTTTCGCACTCAGTTTACTTTATTGGACATTAAAACAACCACACGAATGCGTACAGTGCGTACAGAAGAGAATATTGTGTCTGTTTCTGAGAGTGTTGCTGAAGACCGTGAAATGTCGATTCGTCGCCGTTCGCAGCAATTGGGTTTGTGTTATTCGACCACATGGAAGATTTTACGCAAAGATCTTGGTGTAAAACCGTATAAAATACAGCTCGTGCAAGAACTGAAGCCGAACGATCTGCCACAACGTCGAATTTTCAGTGAATGGGCCCTAGAAAAGTTGGCAGAAAATCCGCTTTTTTATCGACAAATTTTGTTCAGCGATGAGGCTCATTTCTGGTTGAATGGCTACGTAAATAAGCAAAATTGCCGCATTTGGAGTGAAGAGCAACCAGAAGCCGTTCAAGAACTGCCCATGCATCCCGAAAAATGCACTGTTTGGTGTGGTTTGTACGCTGGTGGAATCATTGGACCGTATTTTTTCAAAGATGCTGTTGGACGCAACGTTACGGTCAATGGCGATCGCTATCGTTCGATGCTAACAAACTTTTTGTTGCCAAAAATGGAAGAACTAAACTTGGTTGACATGTGGTTTCAACAAGATGGCGCTACATGCCACACAGCTCGCGATTCTATGGCCGTTTTGAGGGAAAACTTCGGAGAACAATTCATCTCAAGAAATGGACCGGTAAGTTGGCCACCAAGATCATGCGATTTGACGCCTTTAGACTATTTTTTGTGGGGTACGTCAAGTCTAAAGTCTACAGAAATAAGCCAGCAACTATTCCAGCTTTGGAAGACAACATTTCCGAAGAAATTCGGGCTATTCCGGCCGAAATGCTCGAAAAAGTTTCCCAAAATTGGACTTTCCGAATGGACCACCTAAGACGCAGCCGCGGTCAACATTTAAATGAAATTATCTTCAAAAAGTAAATGTCATGGACCAATCTAACGTTTCAAATAAAGAACCGATGAGATTTTGCAAATTTTATGGGTTTTTTTTTTTTAAAAAAGTTATCAAGATCTTAACAAATCACTCTTTACATGAGCACTGCTCGAAAATACCTCTGCCAAATATTATTGATATCGGTTCAGATTTGATATAGCTCCCATATGAGATGAAAAAACTGCAACCAAATTCAGACTTCTGTCATTTCTAAGCCACTCATCCGACAGGTGCAAAAATTATTCCAGTGACAGCTCATTATATTGTTTACAAGCGTACAAAAGCACTTTTCCAGAAAAAAAGTTATTCGTGATGGAATTCAAGCGTGATAGTGTGATTTCTTCATATTTGGCTGGAAAACCACAAGTGGCTATCGTTAGAGCTCTCCAGCATTTAAATGTGAATAAATCTCTGTGTCTCGTACCATCGCTCGTTACCGTGATACTGGTAGCGTAGCCCGACGTCAACGAAGTGGACCGAAGAAAATAGCAACATCAGCAGAAATGGTTCGAAAAGTAAAGAAGCAACTTGATCAAAACCAGCGTCACAGTGGCCGAAAAAGTGCTCGTGAGCTGATCATATCAAAATATTACATTCGGCAAACATTGAAAAATTAGCTCAGGGTAAAGCCATTGAAATTCCAAAAAGGGCAAGAATTAAAACCGCGTCAGAAAGAAAATAGACTCAAATGAGCTAAAAAGTTGCTTCGCTTGACCGAAAGTGGTGAACTGCCGAATTTGATTTTCTCCGATGGGAAAACATTCGTTGTCCAGCAGTTTGTAAACAAACACAACGATTGTATTTACTTGCCAAAGAGGTCAGCTGAAAATGTGTACCTTCGGTTGGCCAACAGAACTCAAGTGCCGGCCATGGTGATGGTGTGGGCCGCCATAACAGCCGATGGCCGCTCATATAAATCGACCGTGGCTTCAGATTATATGCCGAATATTATCGCGAAAATATTCTGGAGGGTGTATTAAAGCCTTGGGCACGCAAACATTTTGGCCACAGACCTTGGGCGTTTGAAGGTCATAATTTGTCCCAAAGGTGACCAATTCGAAAAAATCTAAACTTATTCAAAAATTCGATACTATTTCCGACATTTTTTGCTTTCATTCAATAAAATTTAAAAAAAAAAAATAAATAAAAAATTAAATTAAAAATTATCTCACGTTGTATAGGTTTCACCTTATCGGAGTTAATGTGCTTCACATACGTAATATGCAATGATTTTTGATACCGGGTATCAGATACTGCTCGAAATTAATAGAGATCGCCTCAGATTTGGATATAGCTCCAATATATATCTTCATCCGATTTCACGTTTATAATGCATAAAAATAGAATGGATTTTGATGGATATCGGTTCGGTCTCAAATGACTTCGCGAGGTTTAATAGAATACGATATAAGCCTACCATATTATACGTCCTTTCGGCTTTCAATTATAACAGGTTTAACGGTCATAGTTGACATGTGACATGTAGCTCTGCTGTATATGCAAACAGGAGTAGGGTATCATAAAGTCGGCTCCGTCCGACTTTTGACCTTTACATACTGGGTTTTCTTAAGAAAAAATTTTATTTCCGATATGTTTTCTTTATAGGAAAAGTTGTAACCTAGCATCTACCCTGTATGAGAAAATTTGTCTCACAATGACTTTTCTCCAAAGGTACAATTGCCTTTTTGAATTTTTATACCCTACAACACTATGTGTTGGGGGCATTATAAGTTTGATTGGCCCAAAAATTATGTAACACCTCGAAATATTGGTTTCCCACATAGGAAGGTATATATGGGTCTTCCTAGCTCGCCGAGCTGAGTCGATCTAGCTATGTATGTCCGTCTGTCCATGTTAATTTGTAATCAAGCTACAGGTCGCAATTATGAACCGATTCTCACGAAATTGAAAATGGAGGTGGGGTTAGGGTCAGAATAGAACCCTATTGTTTTTGGAGATGATCGCAATCGACGCGAAAATTTACATGGATTTAGAGTTTGGGACTTGGCAGAAACCTACCAATTTGAGCGGCCATCGGACAATAATTAGCGGGTAAAATAGACCCTAACTTTTATGTTAGAAAATAGAAAATTTCCACTAAACCGCGAATATTTTTAATCCCAGCCAAATCACAAATACATTAAAAGATCACTTCTGACCATTACAGTGATGCTAATAGCCAAGAAATCGGATATATTGCAAAATAGATCCAAATATTTTGGAAAAAAATGATCTTATTTATTCTGCTCATAAATCAAGAACCGCTGGGCCGATTTTCACAATTCCCATCAATTCGGAATGGTCTCTTGCCAGAAAAGGATAAAATCTAAGAAAATCGCGGTATAATATACCAATAAAAAAGTTATATCTTTGTTTCATTTTTTTCCATTTTTTGTCATATTTTTTATGGCATGCGATTTTTTCAATTTGACTTACAATTTTGAATTTTAAAGTTTCTAAGTTTTTACACCCCCCAACACTACGTTTTGAGGGTATTATATGTATGTCGCAATTATTATTATATGTATTATTATATGTATTATTATTTCAAATACGAAATCTTCCTAAATGGATTTGGATATAAAGGGACTTCGGACATATTGTAGTGTTGTAGGGTATCACATGGTCGGCCCCGCACGACTTTAGCCTTTGCTTACTTGTTTATACCAGAAATGTTATCTCCCATCGACTTTTCTATAGAGAAATTGTTGTCTCAATATTCCAAAGAAATTTTTTTTTATTTTTTTATTTTATTTCCACAAAAACGCCGCTTGACTCACATTTTGATCTCAACATTGTTGCAATCAAAAAAAAAAAAAAAAAAAGTTGAGAAAAAAACACACGCTTTTGTTACAAATTCGACACAAACAAACGAAAGAATTAGAGTAAATAAAAAACACACACACATCTCATGCATAAATAACAAACAAACAAGTGGAGTGCTTTTAGTCTCAGTCGGATGCACAATACATCCTGTCGTCGTCGTCATACATTTACATTTGGTAAACTTGTTGTTGTTGTGCATATTCGAAACAGAGCAATCAACAAACAGCAACAACAACACACCACCGCACCCCAGGATAACAAACAACACATTATCCACATGGAGTCGAATAAATTATTTTCTATTTATGAGACATACTTTTGAGCGAACTCTTGGCGGCAATGACGGCGGCTATGCGGAGCATTAGACACCACATTTAAATGTGGCCATCATCAGAGTTATAACCTGCATTTAATGTTCACAAACCAAATTATTTAAAGCGATTGTTTTGAGGTGGAAAAATTTTAATAATGTTAACATATGGTTGCAACATAATTTGTCATATAATTGTCAGACAGATCGTCTCTTTATAATGTCAGTCATATGGCAACAGAGGGTATATATAATATGCCAAAACGTGCCTCATCGAAATAACGGTTTTGGACCCAAAGTCTTTTTGGATCAAGTGTTTTTTAGGACATAAGGAGTCGATTTAGGGACCTCATAGGACAAGAAATTTTTGCAAAGGTCAGGTGTAAAAATGGACAATATTTGCCCAATTCATTAAGTAACACCAACATTTTGAGTACTTAAAACCGTCATATCATGCAAAAAAGACAGTGATTCTCTTTAAAGTAAAAATATCTCAATGTTTCTCTAAACCCGCGAACTGATGTGAATATCCTTTGACTCAAACCTTTTCATAATGGATAAAAATTTAAAATGGTCTGTGTCAAACCATTCAAAAAATTATTTCATGTTTATTCTAACTTCGCACAATGCAATATTTCCAGATACATTAAATCTTGTGTGAATATAGAAGTCATAGGTCCATTCCTTGACTTTCCTCCCTCACAACGGTACAAAATTTTTTGTAATTATAACTCCCATAACATGTGAAATAAGTCAGTGATTTTCTAATATTTTTATCCACCACAGTTCTAATGTAAAAAGGTAATATGTCGATCCACTCCATCTGGTGTCTCCTCCACAAAATATAAACTAGTAATTTTTGCTCAACTCAATATTTTAAAGAGTGAAAATCGAATACATCAGTCCACCCTTTTGGTATCTCACCAACGCAAGATCATCATTTTCAATAAAATATATATGCACAACGACTGAGGTTATACATCTGTTGGCAAAATCGACTGAAACTTTTTAACTTGATGTGAAATAATTCAACTCTTTGAGTCGACCATTTGATACCCTACAACATGTAAATTTTCGGAAAAGTTTCTGCAGATCTGAAACCTTTGTGACTAGAAAAATATTCTACTCCCCCTAAAAAAAATGTTCAATGCCATATTATACATCATATACCATATATGTGCATTTCTGTAAATATTTTGTCCTTGGCGCACTATACGGGTTGAGATAAAAAAACTGCAACAAACTCAAACGCCATAATTTTATTTTTTTTTAATTTTATTGAATGAAAGCAAAAAAATCTCGGAAATAGCATCAAAGCATCGAATGCTGCTCTGCGGTCTTTTGGTCCATTCCCGGCGAAGCGCATGCTTGAGGTTATCGAAACTTTGATATTTTTTCAACCAACCTTGCTTTCCAAAATACTACAGACACAAAAGTCAAACGGATTGGTATCTGGAGATTTTGGTAGCCATTGTGCGCTGGAAATGAAGCGATGAACCTCATTTTGTTACAGTTCTTGGGTGGCGCATGCTGAGTGCGATGGTGCTGAGTCCTATTGGAATGTCCAAGGTCTACGACAAAAATGTTTGCGTGCCCACGATTTAAAACAACCTCTACAATATTTTCGCGATAATATTCGGCATTTATTCTGATGCCTCGGTCGATTAACACGAGCGGAGAGCGACCATCGGCTGTTAAGGCGATCCACACCATCATCATGGCCGGCGCTTGAGTTCTGCACATTTTCAGCTGACCTCTTTGGCAACTAAACTCGATCATTTTGTTTGTTTACAAAATGCTGGACAGCGAATGTTTTCTCATCGAAGAAAATCAAATTCGAGAGTTCACCACTATCGGCCAAGCGAAGTAACTCTATTTTCTTTCTGTTGCGGTGTAAGTTCTTGCACGTTTTGGAATTTCAATGGCTTGACCCCGAGCTCATTTTTCAATATTTGCGGAAGCTCACGAGCCATTTTTCGGTCACTGCGACGCGGGTTTCGGTCAAATCACTTCCTTACTTTTCGAACCATTTCTGCTGATGATGCTGTTTTCTTCGGGCCACTTCCTTGACGTGGGGCTACGCTACCAATATCACGGTAACGAGCGATGGTATGTGACACAAAAGATGTATTCACATTTAAATGCTGGAGTGCTCTAACGATTGCCACTTGTGGTTTTCCAGCCAAATATAAAGAAATCACACTATCACGCTTGAATTCCATCACGAATAACTTTTTCTCTGGAAAGTTCTCACCAAAATGCGTTTGTATGCTTGTTAACCATGTAATAACCTGTCACTGGAATAATTTTAAAAGCTGTCGGATGAGTGGCTTAGAAATGACAGCAGTCTGAATTTGGTTGCAGTTTTTTCTTCCCACCCTATATATGGAAGTTATATCCAAAGTTATTACTTATGCAGTTATTTGTGAGCTGTATCTGATATCTGGCACCAAAGATCACTGTTGTGGAGTGCATATTGCTCATGTAAGGGACTTAAAACCCCAAATCGGATGAAACATATATATGGAGCGATAGCTATATCTGAACCGATTTTCATGGAATTTTAAGCACTTGTTTCTACAATGAATTCAGATGGATTTTATTCAGTTCATTTAGATTGATATTGGCCATATTGTGCAGAATAAACCTGAAACCGGATAAAGATAGTATATATGGAATTATAATACAGCTCCCATGTATATATATATCGTTATCCGATTTCAGGTTTATTCTGCTCATCCGATCTCTATAAAATTAAACGGAGGTATTACTGCGCTGTATCTGATATCTGGTACCAAATATCATTGTTGTGGAGTGCATATGACGCATGTGAGGGACTCCACACCTTAAATCGGATGAGCCATATATATGGGAGCTATAGCTATATCTGAACCGATCTTTTCCAAATTTGACTTTCTGGCTTCTAGGCTGAATTCCGTTGAAGGTGTCAAAATGCAGTCTTTTTGAACGATATTAACCATTTGGTACACAATTAAGCTATATCTAAATTGAACCGATTCCCACCAATTTCAGTAGGGTTCGTCCTTGGCACGAACACATATATTTTTTGGAAAATTTAATTTCAATCGGATAAAAATGCGACTTGCATTTTGTTCACAAAAATACATGGACAGACGGACTGAAATCGACTCAGAAAGTGATTCTATGAAGATGCTCAAAATTAACTATGGGTCTATCTCGCTTCCTTTTCCCTGTTACAAATAAAATATGTCATATAAATATGCCATATTTCGGCCAAACTAAGACTGACTTACTCGGTGCACAATGGTGTTTAAAATTCAAATTAAGAGCATATTTAGTTAATGGTCACTACATGGACTCTTTGGTGCCTTACCTTCTCCTAGGGTTGTCAACAAAGGCACCAAGACCTTCAGGTAGCTTATTAAATTTCGTTGTTTAGAAAGATAAATATTTACCTCCTTTTCTCTCTCTTTCTCTCTCTCGCCGTTTCATCAGAAAGTCAGTTTGCATGCCTTTGGTTAAGTATATAAACATTTTATGAATTTAAAGAAATCTCTTGGCAATGCCATTCTAAATATTCGATATCAAGGTCATGTCGTTGGAAACCATTTTCTTTTCCGTGAATCCTTGCATTCAAACCACAACAAACCAAACTAAACCAGACACCTCAAGCATCTATTCGGTTTTATGTTTCTGTGCTCACATTTTCACAGCCTTGAATTCCCTCTAGAGATGAGCAGCCACGCCATACAACAAGCAAGCACGACAGCAACAACAACAACAAATAATTGGATATTCCATTTTACCGCTGAAAGGTATTTAAAAAGTTTTCTGTAGAAATAAGTTTTTGTTTGTGAGTGTGTGTGCTCGAATGTTTGTTTGTTAGTTTTTTTCTGAAAAGTTTAAATGATCCCATCACACAAGCATGGCGTATTGTGTCGTGTATTACAGACACAATTCGCTGGAAATAAAAGAGGATTAGGGAATTATTTTCTCTAGGTATTTAGGCGAATTGGAAAAAAGTGGAGAATTATTAAGAGTAGAAAATTCCAATGGTCATTCAAAATTCCAATGTTGCAACATGTTGCCGGTTATCTATTTCAGTTCAGTTGCTATGGTGTCACTGGAGGTTTATTGTCGTTGGCATTATTATAATGGTGCGCCCACATAAAACTACAGCAAAAACCCATCAAAAGTTTAGTTTGTCCTTGTCATTAAAACATCAGGAAAAAAGTCTTTTTTTGAACCAATAAAACTTCAAATAGCCCAAAGGTGAAAATGTTCGGCTACATTGCTGTTCCGTTGTGTATGCGATTGTTTTTTTGTTTGTCATTTTGTTATTGTGGGATTTCTTTCACTTTACGGACATTGTTGAGAAATTGTTTTCGACAAAAGTTTTCATTGAGGCTTTATCCCCGGTAATGCTTCAGGTATTATGAAATACTGTTGTAATTGAATAAATCGTCGTACAAACAAAGGCCAATCATCACAGACTTGAAATTAATTGGTGTGAGAAAGTTGAGTCATGTTCGCAGTAAAGCGGAACATAAGTGAGCTTTACTTCCTAACAAATACTACACTTTGTAACACAAAAATATTACGGGGAAAATCGAACAGATTATGAAAGTAGATATAGACAATTAAAAAAGCTGTAAGTTGGGCCGGGCTGAACTTTGAATACCCTCTACCATTTGGAACGATTTTGGCACTTCTCAAATAAAAAAAAATAAGATCCGTTAAAAGTTCTGTTAAAATCTTAAAAATAACGAATGTAGCCGTTATATAAGGGTCTATACGACGACACGGATAGATAAAGTTTGTCATAATATTCAAATGCGAAACTAATAAAATCGGTGAATAATGTAGCTAAATCATCAAAATACCGTACATAGGGAGGTACCGTTATATCGGAGCTATACGAAGACCTGGACCTGCAAAGACAATTTTCTGTCACATGCTGTAGCATCCATTAGCAACTTCACATACGACATCTCAAACAATTTCGGTGAGTATTGTACCTAAAATACCGAATATAGGGAGGCATCGGTATATGAGGGCTATACGAAGACGTGGACCTGCATAGACAGTTTTCTGTGTCAGGCTGTAGTATCCATTACGAACTTCAAGTACCTAATTTGAAACAATTCCGGTGAATAATATCGCTAAAATCATCAAAATACCGAATATCGGGGGGTACCGTTATATGGGGGCTATACGAAGACGTGGACCTGCACAGACAATTTTCTGTCTTAGGCAGAAGTATCCATTTCGAACTTCAAATACCAAATTTGAAACAATTCCGGTGAATAATGTCGCTACAATCATCAAAATACCGACTATCGGGGCGGTACCGAATATCGACAGGTATCGTTATATGGGGGCTATACGAAGACATGGACCTGCAATTTTCTGCCTTAGGCTGTAGTATTCATTATGAACTTCAAACACCAAATTTGAAACAATTCCTGAAAATAATGTCGCTAACATCATCACAATACCGAATATCGGAAGGTACCGGTATATGAGGGCTATACGAAAACGTGGAATTTTCTGTGTCAGGCTGTAGTATCCATTTCGAACTTCAAATACCAAATTTGAAACAATTTCGCTGAATAATGTCGCTAAAATCATCAAAAAAACCGAATGTCGGGAGGTACCGTTATATGGGGGCTATACGAAGACGTGGACCTGCACAAACAATTTTCTGTCTTAGGCTGTAGCATCTATTTCGAACTTCAAATACCAAATTTAAAACAATTCCGATGAATATTGTCGCAAAAATCATCAAAATAACGAATATCGAGAGGTACCGTTATATGGGGGCTATACCAAAACTTGGGGATACATGGCCCATTTTCAATACCAAAAGTCCTGCAGACATAATATACAGTTGAACAAAATTTTATTAATCTGCTTCAATTCGTTCGGAAGTTAGAGTGATTTCCACAGACGGACAGATGGACAGACGGATAGACGGACGGACATTGTTAAAGTGACATAGAATTGTATGCTGATCAAGAATATATATACTTTGTGGGGTCCAAAATGGATATGTCGAGGGGTCTAAAATGGATATGTCCACCATACCATGGTGGAGGGTATAAAAATAAAAGACAACTAACCTAAATAGATGGGACAAGATAGCGGGGATAATGTCACTTTAGGAAATTTTTATAGGAAAGAAGCGATATAGAGCCATTGTAACTTTTGAGGATCTTTATAGAATCACGTTCTAATTCAAGTTATGCAGGCACTCCGCCTGTCCATGAATTTTTGTAAACAAAATGCAGATCGCATTACATCAAACTTTGAGAAAATCCGTTCAGATATAGCTATAATTCCCATATATAGCATTTTCAGATTAAATGAAACCTTTTGCAATTCAAATGAATCTTTTTGCAGCGGGAATGAAACCTTTTGCAGTGGAATTGAAACCTTTTGCAGTGGAAATGAAACCTTTTGCAGCGGGAATGAAACCTTTTGCAACCGAAATGAAACCTTTTGCAACCGAAAACTTTTAAATTTATAGAAGGAAAAATAACAAAACATTTTTATTTTTAGTAGGTTCAAAATTAAATAAACTAATTATAACTAATATATAGTTAAAGAGGAATTTTTATTGATTATTAATAACTATGTTTTTATAAATTTTTTTCTTAAGCTTCCATAAAACACAAGTGTACATGCAGAAAGATTGAAAAAAGTTTTTCAAGGTATTTTTTTCAAAGGACCCGAATTAGGTACCTTTTTATAATCTCCTCCATGGAAAGGAGGATATATTAAATTTGTCATTCGGTTTGTAATTTAATGATTTCCACTTATCTGTCTATTGAAATCACGACTGCTTTATCTCCATAATCAATAAAGCTGCGAAGCGGGAATCCTTTATTAGGAAAGATTAATAGTATACTATAACTATAAAAAATTGTGGTAAAGCTTAATTTCACATTTCAGTCCTGGCCATACCTATAAAGGCCAAAATTTGTTTAAATTTCTCTTTTTAGCGTTAAGCATTTGGAATTTAATAATATGGAAGCATTTTATATCAAATCAATAAAGAAACATTTTTTAATACAATAATTGAAAATTTAAGAAATAATATAAATAAATGTAGATATTTATAGTCAATAAAAAATCCTCTTTGTCAATATATTAGTTATAATTAATTGATTTAATTTAAAAACTACTAAAAATATAAATGTTTTGTTATTTTTCCTTCTATAAATTTAAAAGTTTCATTTGATTTGCAAAAAGTTTCATTTCGGTTGCAAATGGTTTCATTTCGGTTGCAAAGGGTTTCATTTCGGTTGCAAAAGGTTTCATTCCCGCTGCAAAAGGTTTCATTTCCACTGCAAAAGGTTTCAATTCCACTGCAAAAGGTTTCATTCCCGCTGCAAAAAGATTCATTTGAATTGCAAAAGGTTTCATTTAATCTGAAAATGCTATATATGTTTCATGCAATTTGGGGGGTTTAAGACCCTCACATGCACAATATGCACTCCACAAAAATGATCTTGGGTATCAGATATCAGACACAGCTCTTAAATAAATGCCTAAAATTTTGTCAGGATCACTTCAGATTTAGATATAGCTCCGGTATATATGTTCGTTCGATATCAATTTTATTTTGCGTCATATGTGCAGTATTTTTCCAAATGGAATGGATTTTGATACCCCCGATCGAATAAACTCACAACAACAAGTACTTACACCATATACAGGATGAGATGAAAAAAATGCAACCCAATTCAGGCTGCTGTCATTTCTAAACCACTCGTCCGACAGCTGTTAAAATTATTCCAGTGACAGCTTATTATATTGTTTACAAGCGTACAAAAGCATTTTGGTGAGAATTTTCCAGAAAAAAGTTATTCGTGATGGAATTCAAGCGTGATAGTGTGATTTCCTTATATTTGGTCGGAAAACCACAAGTGGCTATCGTTAGAGCACTCCAGCATTTAAATGTGATTAAATCTTTAGTGTCTCGTACCATCGCTCGTTACCGTGATACTGGTAGCGTAGCCCGACGTCATGGATGTGGATGGAAGAAAATATCAGAAATGGTTCGAAAAGTAAAGAAGCGATTTGATCGAAATTCGCGTCGCATATATATGGTAATATTCCATTCGACAAAAATTGAAAAATAAGCTCAGAATAAAGCCATTGAAATTCCAAAAAGTGCAAGAACTTACACCGCAACAGAAAGGAAATATACTAAAAAAAGCTAAAGAGTTGCTTCGCTTGGCCGAAAATGGTAAACTGCCGTATTCGATTTTCTCCGATAAGAAAACGTAAACAAACTGCTTGCCATAGAGGTCAGGACTTTGGTTGGCCACTAGAACTCAAGCGCCGGCCGTGGTGATGGTGTGGGCCGCCATAACAGCTGATGGTCGCTCTCCGCTCGTATTAATCGACCGTGGAATTATAATAAATGTCGAATATTATCGTGAAAATATTATGGAGGGTGTTTTAAAGCCTTGGATACGCCAACATTTCGGCTACAGACCTTGGACATTCCAACAGGACTCTGCACCTTCGCACTCAGCACGCGCTACCCAAGTATGGTTACAAAATAAGGTTCCTCATTTCATTTCCAGTGCACAATGGCCACCAAAATCTCCGGATACGAATCCGTTGGACTATTGTATCTGAAGTATTTTGGAAAGCAAGGTTGGCACTAAAAAATACCAAAGTATCGATCACCTCAACCAAGCGCTTCGCCGGGAATAGGCCAAATTACCACAGAGTATGGGGGCTACACCACGTTTTGGTGTAGCCCCCATATAACGGTACCTCCCGATATTCGGCATTTTAATGGTTTTTGCCACATTTCTTCTAATGTTTCCTTTACCCTAAGGCGGATGGTATTAAAAGTTTGACCCAGCCGAACTTAATGTTTTTTACTTGCTTTATATTCAACCGAAATTTTGTGGTGGTGAATATCTATTGGTCCAATAAATATTTTTTTTAATATAATCCTTATCGAAGTCATGTTATGTACTATAGAGCAATGTTATTTGGTTCACGGTTGGTAGGATCTACTTCACATGAATTCCTAAATATGCATTGTGATTTAGAGCATTACATAGTCGGCCCCGCCCGACTTTTGACCTTTCCTTACGGGTAGGGCTATGATTTTTATTTTATTTTCTTATATTGGCCATAACATCTTTGGTTTTTAGTTTTTTTTACTACATTTTCCCTTCCCTCTAGCCCCTTGTATAATTTTCATCTAATAGCTTAATGCTATTTATTCTACAAAATTGAATAACAACAATTAACGTATTATTTCCTCGCCACAATATTTTCCATATTCTGTCACAATATTGTAAATATATATTTGTGTAATGTGTCAGCTGAGTGGTAAATACCAAAGACTACACAAAAATATTTTTCCGGTATTAAAACTAATCCCATTGAGGCTGTCAGTTGTTTTGACGATCGATAGTTCCCATTTGCGTTGTGTGACCAAATGTGGAATCACAATTCAATAGTCTGTAATCTCTAATAATGACCAATAATGATAATAGTTTGTTGAATTAATTTTAATCTTGTCAATTTTATGTTAAATTTTAGAGATTATCTGTAGAGCAAATACTCAATCAGATGCACAGATGTGTATGAGGGATAATTTGCTATTGGGGTGTGAAATTCATTTAAAGTAGGTCAACATGATATAAAGTTTAAAAAGAAATATTAGGAGGACTTGAAATTTACGAATATTAAAGTAAGTTGATATGCAGGGATTTCCTTTTTTTCATTCCTCAATCTAGTAATTTCTGAATTCTTGGCAATTTTCAAAAGGTCTCAAAGAAATGCTGAGAAAACTAACCAAGCAAAGAGACATGATATCATCAAAGGAGACATGATATTCTCACCTTTCCATATACTTAGCCGAGATCGTGATGATATTTACCACCATCGGAAGACCTAAGGAAAAACAAGTAAAAAAAAAACTTTAAGTAAGACTGGGCCGAACTTTTAATACCCTCCACCTTAGGGTAATGAAAACATTGGAACCAATTATAACCCACTAATACCATTTTTTAGACATTGCGAAAATGTGGCAAAAATCATCAAAATACCGAATATCGGAAGGTACCGCTATATAGGGACATACAAAAAAGTTGATCTATACAAACAATGTTTCGCCATACGAATTTGGACCCATTATGACCTACAAATACCAATTCTCAGACAAATCCGTGCAAAAATTTGGCAAAAATCATCAAAATACTGAATATCGGGAGGTACCGTTATATGGGGGCTATACCAAAACGTGGACCTATACATGCAATGTTTCGTCACTGGAGATA
This sequence comes from Musca domestica, assembly GCF_030504385.1. Lineage (NCBI taxonomy): Eukaryota > Metazoa > Arthropoda > Insecta > Diptera > Muscidae > Musca > Musca domestica. The sequence continues at coordinate 328,382 of NW_026712355.1, read as the reverse complement.
GAACCCATTATGACCAACAAATACCAAATTTTAGACAAATCCATGAAAAAATGGCAATGCTATACCAAAGCGTGGGCCTACACATACAATGCTTCGCCAAACAAACTAGGACCCATTATGACCTACAAATACCAATTTTCAGACAAATCCGTGAAAAAGTGTGGCAAAAATCATCAAAATACCGAATATCGGGAGGTACCGTTATATGGGATTTTTTATACCAACCCTCCTACATAAAATACAAATTATTCTGCTAAATGTTGACGCTCTACGTCAAATAGTGTGCCCTGTATCGTGCTTTCAACAGACAGACAGACAGACAGACAGAGAGACAGACGGACATTGTTAAATCGACTTAGAATTTTTTGCTGATTATGAATATATATACTTTATGGGGTCTACGACGAATATTTAAGGATGATACAAACGGAATGACAAAGTTAATATACCCTCCTTTCCAAGGTGGAGGGTATAATGAACCAAAGAAAACTACGAAGAATGATTCTACTCGTGGTAGGGAGGGTCTCGTTGAACAGCAACGAACATTAGTGGTCATGACATTATTAAATTAAACTGTGCGGCACATTTCAATTCTTTCAATGATTATGGAAAAAATCCAGAATCTTATGGAAGTAGAACTACAAGCAGAAGACAGGCATATCGGAGTTTTGAAAGTTTATATCGCAAAATATATAGAGGGGGTAAGTTCCCAACTCTGCATTTTTATACCCTACACCACAAGTTTGTCAGGGTATTACGTCTTTGTGCATTTGTTTGTAACAGAGGCAGAAGGAAACGAGATAGAACCGTAGTTCCTTTTGATGCTCTGCATAGAATCACTTTCTGAGTTGATTTATGCATGTCAGTCCGTCTGTCCGTCCGTCCGTCTGTCCATGTATTTTTGTGAACAAAATGCAGGTCGCATTTATTATCCGAATGAGATGGAATTTTCCAAACAACATTTGTTTGGCCCAAGGACGAACCCCATTGTAATTGAAGATAATCTGTAAACATTTATATATAGCTCCCCACCAAACGTGTAATATCAGCCCGAATAGTGTGGAATTTTGCACATACAACCAAATTAGGCCTGAAAATAAGTATGCCAAATTTGATCGAAATCGGTTCAGATATAGCTATAGCTCCCATATATATTGTCCATCCGATTTGTTATTTTTGTCCTCCGCAGCCGTAATATGCACTCTATAACAACAGTATTTGGGGAAATATATGCAGCTCACAAATTCCTTTGTTAAACTTTATCGAGATCGGTTCAGATTTGGATATAGCTTCCATATATAACTTCGATTTACCTTTTATTGTGCACCAAACGTCTAATATTTGTCCAAATGGGATGGAATTTGGCACATACGACCGAATTGAGTATAGAAGGTAGTATGCCAAATTTGGTGAAGATCGGTTCAGATATAGCTATAGCTCCCATATATATTGTTCATCCGATTTGTTGTATTTGTTACCCACAACCGTAATATGCACTCCGTAACAACGATATTCAGGGAAATATATCAAATACAGCTCAGAAATATCTTTGCCAAATTTTATCGAGATCGGTTCAGATTTGGATATAGCTCCCATATATATCTTTATCTGATTTTAAATAAATTTTGCTCCAAATGGGCAACACAAGTCCAAATTTAAAAGATACAAATGCTTCGGCATATTTAGTCCTTTGAATTTTAAATTATAATTATCATCATAGGGTGTATGATTGAATTCTCCCAAAAAAAAAACTTTTAATTGTTATGTGGAGCTCAACTAAATTAGCAAATCGGTTTTTATGGTTTTTTGAAATTTTCGGATTAAGATTTCTTGAAATCAGTGTCTGTGGCAGGGCTGTAGAAATTGTGGACTTATATTTGATAATTTTTATACCCTACACCACATAGTGGTAAGTTTTTTATGTCTCAGTGTATTTGTTTGAAACGTGAAGAAGGAAGCGAGATAGATCCATAGCTACTTTTGAGGATATTCATAGAATAATTTTCTCAGTCGATTTATGCCTGTCAGTCCGCCCGTCAGTCTGTTCATGTATTTTTGGGAACTAAATGCAGGTCGCATTTATTATCCGATTCAGATGAAATGTTCCAAACAATATTTGTTTGGCCCAAGGACAATCCTTATTGAAATTGGTGAGAAACACTTCAAATTTAGATATAGCTCCCATATATAACTTTAATCGATTTCGGGTTAATTGTGCAACAATTATTAGTCCAAATAAACTGAATTCTGACACATCCGACCGAATTCAGTCTAGAAGCAAGTACATCAAATTTGTAGAAAATCGGTTCAGATATAGCTATATCTCCGATATATATTTCATCCGATTAAGTGTTTACGTCCCCACGTGCACCCCCGAAGAATAATATTTGGTTTTAAGTCCGTCACATGTGTAACATGCACTCCACAACAATAATCTTTGGTGTCAGATATCAGATACAGCATAGTAATATGTGCCTTAATTTTTGTCAAGATCGGTTGAGATTTGGAGATAAATCCTATATATAGCTGTATCGGATTTCTTTTTGTTCTGCACCAAATATCAAAATAGAATAATGTTTTGGCAAATCCGACCGAATTCAGATAAGATGTAAGTACATAAAATTTGGAGAAAATCGGTTCAGATTTAGCTTTAGCTCCCGTATGTATGTTTAATCCGATTTGGTCACTCACATGCGTAATATGCTCTCTAGAACAATCATCTTTAATGCTAGATATCAGGTACAGCTCAGAAATAAGTGTTTAAAATTTTGTCGGGATCGGTTCTGATTTTATATATACGATGGAATACAGCCTAGAAGTAAGTACGTCAAATTTTTGTGAATATCGGTACAGCCATATCTATAGCTCCCATACATATGTTTTATCCGATTTGGTATTTTAAGGCCGTAGCATCCGTAATATCCCCGCCCACAACAATAATGTTTGATGCCGGACATCAGATACATCTCACAAATACCTCTGCCAAATTTTATCGAGATCGATTCAGATTTTAATATACCTTCGATATACAACATCATCCGATTTTTCGGTTATTATTCACCATGTATGTCACAACTAAATTGGATAGATTTTTTCATATTCATCCGAATTTTTCCATTTGATGGAACTCGGTCCGGTATATATATTGCTCTAATAAATATTTTTTAATATAATTCTTATCGAAGTCATACCATGCACTATACAGCAATGTTATTTGGTACTAGAGGTACAAATACCTCCGTCAAATATGTTGAAAATTGATTCACAATCGTATATAATCCCCAAATAAGGTTCAAAGTTGGCATAATCTACTTCACATAAATTCCCAATATAAACTTTTTTGTTACGGGAGCTCTACTAAACGCACATGGTGGTGTAGGGTATCATGTAGTCGACCACGCCCGACTTTTGACCTTTCCTTAAGAATTTCTATTAAGGTTTCCACATAATAAGAATTTAAAATGCCAAATTTTAGCCAAAAAAAAAAAACGAAAAGAAAAGAAAGTCGAAATATAACATGTAAAAAGGCAGCTAAGTTCGGACAGGTCGAACTTTTAATATCTTCCACCATTTGAAAGGAATTTGAAAAATGCCAAACAGTTCCGCTTATATGAAAATCGTTATATCGAAAATAGAAAATCGTTGCATAGACAATTCGCTTTCATAAGTTGTAGTACCCAATACAGTCTATAATGTCTCTAAAATCATAAAGAACCGAATATCGGGAGGTATCCTTATATCGGGACTGCACGCCACGTGGCCACGTGAACCTGACCTATTTACGAACTTAACTTGCCTACTGGCAATTCGTTCCAAAAAAAAAAAAAAAACTCCGGAAAAATCGAAAATGGTCCCATTACGTAGCCTTTCCAAAAAGGGTCAAATGTGCTGATATCTCTTGTAGATTCGAAGATATCGACTTTAAAATCGAAGGTCCCTGAGGAGAAAATCTCAAGGCCCGGCAATATATGAAAGTCAAAGCCCATATTAGATATACCCCGATCTATCGATCGAAAAAAAAAAAATTTGCCGTAATCAGGATAAAAATATCAACCCTTGATGAAAAATTTCAGGTCAGTCCGATCATAGCCACTAAACTCAACTTAAGCTTTGCTTTTGGAGGCGGACATAACCCCCCCTTTCAGGAAATGTAAATCTCCTAAATTTCTTCGATACCTTAAAATTAATAATTCATTTACTGTCCCCATTTATCCATTTGCTTTATTCCATACAAATTTCAAAACTGACGACATTACTTTTGCCCCAGTTAAAGTTTTCAAAAATTCTCTATAAAGCCCTTTAAATACTTAAGTATTCAAAGTTAAGCATAAGAAGCATTCTTTTTCTTTTCCTATTTTTCTTTGAAATATTAGTTAACTTTAATTTCCGTGAAACCTTCCTCGCAGCTTCCTTCCAGTACGGAAACCATGAAGCTGCAAGAAAAAAAATGTATTTCACCTTAAGTTTAACACTTGTATGAAACAGCTAACTCAAAACTGACTTGTTTTAAAACTTTGCCATCGTGAAAAGTCATTGGCCTCTCTTGCTCCATTACATGGCAAATATAACCACGATTGACTCATATTATGCCATTTTTTTTTTCTCGTAGAAAGTCGGATGGCAAAATAATGGAAAAGAAAAACATTGAAAAACCCAAACACAACAACAATTAATCTTAAGCAACACAGGTGGCTCCTAGAGGAATTGATGATCCTGTGAGAGAGAAGGAAGAGAGAAGTTAGAGAAAAAAGTCTGCTTCACAGGAAATGACCGACCGACAATAAACTTACTAGGCGTAAGACTGGAAGATGACTTCCGACACTGTTGAAACTAAAGAATAAAATGAAATAATAAAGGTGGTGGGCAAGAAAGCGTCGTTAAGTGTTATTATATTCTAGCTAAATTAATTGATTTAACATTTGCTTGGTGAAAAAAAATCAGTTAGAGGAGATGGCTAGTTTAATGTGGTGCTTCAGAAAATATTGTTTATGGGAAAGGTAAAAATAATAAGTAAGAAAGTATCAGTCGGCTTTTCCGACATATGCATGCCCTCAACCTTCCGTAATTATTGTTCAAACTATTGCCCCTTTATGGAGGGTTCCAAAGGAGTAGATCAACATTGTCTAGTTCGTATCAGATATGTCTGATAAAAATATTACAACTAGCCAGATTTTGACAATATCGACTACTTCTTTGACATTTTATGAGATATGTGATAATTTTTGTAAAATGTTGATATATTGTGAGGTACCATATACAGCGGATCGAAGTATTCCACTTCATCTTAAAATTTAAACATATTTCCAATTTTATGCGAATAAATTTTGATCTTTTGGATGGGGGGAGGTGTAGATAGTATATTTGGGGGAGATAGATAGATAGATTTGGCCAATAGATTCCCTATTCACATCAGATCTCTTGTTAAGAGAGATATATCGCTTATATGTTTCGCAAGTTACGACAGATATAAATACTGAAAATTGTGACTTTCTGTGGGGAAGTTACAAGAACGAGTGGGTCGATATCTATCATCTTCACATCAAATCTTGTGTTAGTAGAAATCTTGGTATTTGTGAAATTTAGAAAGGATCAGATACTCATTTTAAACCTTTGTGGGGGAGGTACCAGAAAGAATGGCCGATACATTCCATCTTCACACGAGATCTTTGATTAGTAAAAATATTAGGATGTGCGAAATTTAAAGAGAATTGCATGATTATTTCGCATTTCATGTGAGATATAATTATTCAAAATTTTGACCCGTTGGTTGGGAGGTACTAGAAGGAATGGTTCAATATATTTCAATTCCGTACCAGACTCTTTGTAAGTAAAGATATGGAGAAGTGTGAAACTTGATAATTATCGGACGCTTATATCAAAATTTTATAAGAGTTATAATCATTTCAAATCTGACCCTTTATGGGGGAGCTATCAGATTTTCAGCATATAAAAATATTAGGATGTGCGAAATTTAAAGAGAATCGGATGCTTAATTCGTATTTCATGAGAGTTATAATTAATAAAAGTTTTGACCCGTTGTGTGGGAGGTACCAGAAGGAGTGGTCCAATAAATTTCATATCCATTCCAGATACGTTGCAAATAATAATAATAGAATATGTAACATTTTAAGAGAAGCGGGCAAATATTTCGCATTTCATGAGAGATATAATTATTTAAAAATTTTAATCGTTGTGGGAGAGGTACCATAGGGAGTGAACCGATACAGGGTGAGATGAAAAAACTGCAACCAACTTCAGACTGCTCTCAACATAATTTCAGTGACAGCTCATTTTATTATTTACAAGCGTACAAAACCAGTTTGTGAGAATTTTCCAGAAAAAAAGTTATTTGTGATGGAGTTCAAGCGTGATAGTGTGATTTCCACTATCACACTAGGCTATGGTTAAAGCACTCAAGCGTTCAAATGTGAATAAATCTTTTGCGTCTCGTACCATCGCTCGCTTACTTGATACTGGAAGCGTAGCGCGACGTCAAGGAAGTGGACCGAAGAAAACAGCAACATCAGCAGAAAGTAAAAAAGCGACTTGATCGAAATCCGCGTCGCAGTGGCCGAAAAACTGCTCGTGAGCTGAACATATCGCAATTTTGGCAAATATTGAAAAATGAGCTCGGGTTAAAGCCATTCAAAATTCCAAAAAGTGCAAGAAGTCACACCACAACATAAAGAAAATAGATTCAAAAGAGCTAAAGAGTTGCTTCGCTTGGTCGAAAGTGGAGAACTGCCGAATTTGGTTTTCTCCGATGAGAAAACATTCGCTGTCCGTTGATCCTGTTTACTTGCCAAAGAGGTCAGCTGAAAATGTGCACCTTCGGTTGGCCACCAGAACTCAAGCGCCGGCCATGGTGATGGTGTGGCCGCCATAACAGCCGATGGTTGCTCTCCGCACATATTAAACGACCGTGGCATCAGAATAAATGCCGAATAGTATCGCGAAAATATTCTGGAGGGTGTATTAAAGCCTTGTGCACGCAAACATTTTGGCCGCAGACCTTGGACATTACAACAGGAGTCAGCACCATCGCACTCAGCACGCGCCACCCAAAAATGGTTACAAAATGAGGTTCCTTTCTTAATTTCCAACGCACAATGACCACCAAAATCTCCTGATACAAATCCGTTGGACTATTGTGTCTGGAGTATTTTGGAAAGCAAGGCAAACACCGAAAAATACCAAAATTTCGATCACCTCAAGCAAGCGCTTCGCCGGGAATGGGCCAAAATACCGCAGAGCAACATTTTTCCCCCTGAAAGTTAAATTTCTATATAGGTCCACGGTATCGTATAGTCCATATACAATGGTACCCTCAATATTCGGTATTTGATGATTTTAGCCACTTTTTTCAGTGGAATTGTCTTAAAATCCACAAAAGGAGTTCTTTGTGAGTACATTAAATTCTGGAAGATAATTGTATTTTCAGATCCACGATATCGTATAACAATGGTACACCTGATTTTCGGTATTTTTATTACAACTAACCACATTTTCATTACAAACTAGCCACATTTTGTAATGAAAGTGTCTGAAATTCTATACAAGGAGGTCTTCGTGATTACTTTATTACCTGAAAAAGATTTGTCTATATGGGTATCCCCCATTTAACGGTTCCTTACGATATTCGGTATTTTGATAATTGTAGCCAAATTTTTCATTGGAATTGTCTGAAAAAGAAGTTTCCTCTGAGTACTCCTTTGAAGAGAATTGTCTATTCAGGTCCACGTTTTAGTACAGCATCCAAATAACTGTTCCCCTGGAAATTCGGTATTTCCATGATATTAGCGACATTACTCATCGGATTTGTTTCGAATTCCGTATTTGAAGTTCGAAATCGTTACTACAGCCTATGACAAAAAATTATTTTTGCAACACTACGTCTTCGTATAGCCACCATTTAAGGGGTATTTTAAGGATTTTTGTTTTTTTGAAAATTTTCACGTTCCTTCCGAATGAAGGAGGGTATAAAAAGATCGGTCCGGCCGAACATAGCTGCTTTTTCTTGTATAATATTTCTTTTCTTGTATTTATTATTATATTTATTCCAAATGTTGACCCTCTATGTGGGGAAGGTACTTAATCGCGTGGACCCATATTGTCCATTTTTGCACCTTACCTAGCACTGAAAAAAATATTGGGCTTGCAAAGTTTGTACAGAATCGAAAGATCCTTTCTTGTTCAATTAGGTTAATTATGTTCTGTGCAAATTTTGACATTTTGTACAGGAAATAGTGAACCGGTATTACCCATCTCTGAATTCGATCTAAGTTTGACAATAATATTACGATGTAACAAGTTTGGACCAAATCGGATACTGCCTTCAAGAATTATCGTGTGCACCAGCCTGCCAGGCAGACAGACAGACGGACGGACATCTCTAGACGGACTCCAAATGTCCTTAAACGGATTTAGTCCAAAGAGACCTGGGATCTAAAACCATTATTTCGATGTGGCACATTATGACAGTATTTAATGATATATACCCCCTCTAGCCATATAGCTGAGGGTAGTACCAGTATATTTCATCTTCATATTGGATCTTGTGTTAGTAAAAATATTAAGATGCGTGAAATTTAAGAATAATCGGACTTCAAATGTTGACTCTTGTGGGGGATGTACTTGATAGAGTGGGCTGATATTGTCCATTTTCAGACCTGATCTAGCACTGTCAAAAATATTGAGATTTCTAAAGTTTGTACAAAATCTAATTATCCTTTCTCTTTTTTTGAGGAGTGAACCGATATTGCCCATCTCCGAATTCGATTTTAGTTTTACAATAATATTACGATGTACCAAGTTTGGACCACATTCGAGAGTTATCGTGCACACTAACCAGACAGACGGGCGGACACCACTCCAAATGTCACGAAACGGGATTGGTCCAAAGAGACCTAGGGTCTAAACCTGTTATTTTGGCACATTTTGGCAATATCATATTGCAATTTGGCGGGGCCGCATGGAAATGCCTTACTTTTATCATACCAAATAATGAGTTTTGGGATCGATTTAAGCCCGTTTCTTCCATTATGTAGCTGGCTTTCCTGTTTAGATTCAGGTTAAGGCTAAGAGTCACGAAGCAGGGCACGACCTCTTTCATTTTACTTTCCCTAAAAACATCCACAAACCAAACCCCCAAAAACTTAATTATTTTCCATAAACGGTCTGCTGTTTTAATTACATCATTTCACCCTCCCAATCCCAGCTTCAGCCACCACACTACTACAGCTCATAATAATTAAAAATACATTCGTTTTTAATTTAAAAGATTTGTGATAGCTCATTTTCTCTCCCGAATATTATGAAAATGGTATGTAATGATGTAATTGAAAACGGAGAAACGAAATGAGAAAAAAACGAACAGAATTGTCCGGACAACAAGAAATTATTATTTGACTCAGACAAAGGAGAATAACTGACAGGAAGCACTTGCTGCCGACACCACAGCGACAGGACCACCATTAGCATGTAGCATTAATGGCAACACCATTACCGCTGCCGCCACTACCATTGCCACTGCCATCAAAGGCAATTTTTCAGGCAGTAATGTGGCACAGGATGGGTTGTACATCCACCGAAATTTCCCGCAGCAAGTTTACTAGCTGCCCCCATCTTTCCCAAACCTCCCTCTCATTATAATGAAACACAAAAGCCGAATGATATAAGCTTCTCCAGCCATTGTGTGCATACATTAATGATGGCGTTCAAAAGGAGATGAACAGAACGAACCAACGAACAAAAAACAACAAGTCCATGTTCCTACTGCTCTCAATTCCCTGCCACGAAATTCAACATGACCTAATGAGATTGAGTGAGGACAACATGGATGGTATTTAAAATTGTAAAAATGTCACTGGTGGTTAATGTGTGTATGTGTGTGTGTGTGTGTGTGCGGTGACCCTCCTGCTCTGTAGCTTTAATTTCATTGTTCACAAACAACTGACAACAACGAGGCAATATTACCAAAGACAACGTAACGCAACCACAACCTAAAGACCCAACGACAACGACACGAAACTGAAGAAATGTCCAAAAAGGTGACGTTTTTATGCCAACAAAATTTAATTTAACGAATTCTCTGGCATAAAATCCGGTTAATGCGACAACATGCGAAACGCAGCCAACCGCCAAGGCAGCGACAGCACACAATGACATCGAACAATACACATTCGTTCAAACATGATTGCATACTTGTGTTAACACGTCCCTGCACCGGCTATGATGGCACTTGACAATGACAGAAAATCTTTAGTTGAAGCGAAAAAAAGAGGAAAACATTGTAATGAGTTTGAGGTGGCAAGTAATGCCATAACAATTGGGAACCTACTTTAAATGGGCAATATAACCTTAAATAGATTTATAAATTCCAGTAGGAAAAGTCGATATAATACGAGTAGGTTAAATTGTTATATTTAGGTAAAATTTGGAATTTTAGAAAGAATATTAAGGTGCCCTGTCATAATTCCAAGGGATATAATTACAATTTGGGGAATTATGACCCTTATTTTTTCGGTCATAGCCCTAGAAAGGAATTCCCGATTATGTCAAAAAAATCAGTAAGGAAACGTCAAAAGTCGGGTGGACCGACTATATGATACCCTACATCACTATGCGTATTTAGGAGATCTCCCGTAACAAACTATGAACCTTATTTGAATTTGGGAACTATATTCAAGTATGAATCGATTTTCAACAAATTTTACGGAGGCTTTTGTACCTCTAGTACCAAATAACATTGCTCTATAGTGCTTGATATTACTTCGATAAGGATTATATTTAAAAGTATCTATTAGAGCAATAGATATACAGGTTCGGGTTTCATCAAATAGTAAAATTAAGTTGAATATAAATAAATCTCTTCAATTCGGGCTGGTATTGCATAAATGTTGAGCAATAGCCATAAAATCGGATAAAGATGTATATTGGAGGTACATCAAAATCTGAATCGATTTCGACAAAATTTGGCAGAGGTATTTTCGAGCTGTATCTGATGTCCGGTATCAAATATCATTGTTGTGTAGTACATATTACGCATGTGAGGCTCTTCTACGCCAAATCAGATGACACATATATATGGGAGCTATAGATATATCTGAACCGATTTTCACCAAAATTGGAAGAACTTGCTTTTGGGCTAAATTCCGTAAGATGTTGCAAAACCCAGGATTTTTGGACATATATTGGTCATTTGGTGCACAATTAACCCGAAATCGTTTGAAGATATATACGTTAGCTATATCCATATCTGATATGGTCTTGATAAAATTTTAGGCACTTATTTCTAAACTATATCTGATAGTTTGTACCAAAGATCATTGTTGTGGAACGCATATTACGCTCATGAGGGACTTTAACATCAAATCGGATAAAGCATATATATAGCTGTAGCCACCAATTCCCAATTAAACCCCAAATCGGATGAAACATATATATGGGAGCTATAGCTATATCTGAACCGATTTTCACAAAATTTCAAGCACATTTAGAAGGAATTTGCAAAATTGGAGCCTTTTCAAAGACGATAAGCAATAATGTCGCTTAAATTATCAAAATACCGAATATAGGGAAGCACTGATGTCCTGAACCTGTTTCACCAACTTTCTGACATAGGATTTCAAATTTCAAATATTGCCGGTAAAAAGTGTAACACAAATCATCAAAGTACCGAATATCTGCTGGTACAGTTATATGGGGACTATACCCAAAACATAGACCTATATTGACAGTTCTATGTAAAGATGTTTCTTACATAATTGGAGCACATTCTGCCAATTTACAAGACATTTTGGTTAAAATTGTGACTAAAACACAAAAAATGAGAAAAAAAAAACACATCTGTCGGTACAGTTTTTATTTTCAACACCAACATTTGTACGGTGCTAAAATGCATCTCAACAGAATTTTATTAACCAACTTAATTTCGTTTGGAAGCTAGAGTGATGCCCACAGACGGACTGGTATGGCTAAACCGACATAGGAATCTTATGCTGATCAAGAATATATGTATTTTTGGGGTCTAAAATGTTTAATTTAAGGGGTTACAAACGGAATGATAAAATTAATATACCCTCCATAGTAAGGTGGAGGTTACAAAGTTTAGAATTTTTCACACTAAAAGTATGATCCATTTTACCTGCTAAATATTATCAGATAATAATCCCTAATAATCTACCCTGTCCTGAACTCTACCCCACACACAATTTGATCGGTCTATTTTCGTGACTTTAAGAGCGACTACAAGATCAATAAAAAAATTAGTTTTTGGTCCATTTCATACACTTATTTATATATTTCAATCATCTCCCCCAGCAATAGGCTTATGTTCTAACACTAAATCCTACTCCAAATTATCCTGAGGATCGGAAAATAATTGAGACCTGAAGCTTGATTATACCCTCAGCCGTATTTCTACAGAGGGTATATATCATATGATTCGGCAAAGCGTAGCTCATCGAAACATCCGCTTTAGGACATTTTGAGTCGATCTAGGGGTGTCTGTCCATCCGTCTGTACGATAACTCTCGAAGTGAGTATCCGATGTGTCCCAAACTTGGTACATCATAATATTACTGTCAAACATAAAACGAGCTCGGCGATAAGAAATATCGATGCACTCCTTCTGGTACCACCTCAACAAATGGTCAAAAATTTAAAAGAAAATAATTCACATTATAGAAAGAGTAAAAGTTAGGTGCGAAAAAGGACAATATCGATTCACTCCATCAAGTATCTTCCTCACGAAGGGCTAAAATTTGGAAAAATTCTGACTCTAATAAAATGTAAAATAAGCATATGTCTTGTGTGGAGATGGTAGATTTCGACCCCCATCTTCTGGTACCTCCACACAACGGGTCAAAATTTTGAATAGCTATTGAGCTCAGCACATCTAAATATTTCTATCAAAACAAGATCTGGTGTTAAGATGGAATATATAGAACCACTCCTTCTGGTACCTCATTTTCGTAATTTCTATCAGTATTAGATGAAGTGAAATACTTCGGCCTACTATATCTTGTACTTTACGCACATTTGAATAGTTTCCAGCTTAGTACTCGATATAGTCAAAATCTGACATCTTGTAATATTTATCTCAGACTTAGCACACTTCTTCGAAACCTCCCCCTAAAAGGGTAAACGGTTACAATAATCTTAGCGCAATTCAAAATATATTTAAAAAGGACATTTGCTGGACATGGACATCCTGAAAATAGATCCGTCTGAAGAAAAATTATAACTGGGTCAGACCAAATATCCTGGATAAAAAATATCCTGGATAAAAAAAGTTAACTGGAAAGACTACATTAATGACAGATCAAACGTAGCCCAAAGATACTGTTCAGTCAATCAAGGACAATTGGTTCAAGGGCAATAGGCCAAAAATCTTTTAAAAAATACACACTTCTTTGAAAAATTTTTTTTTTTTTGAAATGTAACAGAAATCCTTTTCAAAAATAGAAGTTATGCATGTTTAATCTTGAGAATCCAAGAAAATCGGATTTTCTCTATATTTACCTTTATAAAATCAATTTTCGAAGTGACCCACAAAACCCAAAGCCATATTCGTCATATGTGGGCTCCCACAAACCAGAATTGGAATATTAGAGCAAATGTGTATTTTTGCTGTCGCACAGTGTAAAAAGACCCATTCTAATGTATACGTCCGTAGTCTTGTGGACAGCAATGGATAAAAAGTGGAATATTAGAATTTCGCAGAATGTCCAATTAATGTATTGCCTTGTCATCTATTGCACAATGAGTTCTAAGCCAAGGGCTTTAAAAACTATTCTTTATATTCAACCATTCAAGATACAGATCAGATTTCTTCAGTAAAATCGAGTTACAATTGTTATGCCCACCACCATAGTATGGAGGGTATATTAAGTTTGTTATTCCGTTTGTAACACCTCAAAACATTCGTCGGAAACATCAAAAAGTATAAAATAAAACCATTAAAGAAAGTCCTAAAGTCGGGCGGGGCCGATTTTATGATACCCTACACCACTTTGCTAATTTAGTTGAGCATAACAATTAAAAGTTTTTATGGGAGAATTCAATCATACACCCTATGATTATAATTATAATTTAAAATTCAAAGGACTAAATATGCCGAAGCATTTGTATCTTTTAAATTCGGACTTGTATTGCCCATTTGGTGCAAAATTAATTTGAAATCGGATTAAGATATATATGGGAGCTATATCCAAGTCTTAACCGATCTCGATAAAATTTGGCAAAGATATTTCTGAGCTGCATTTCATATATTTCCCTGAATATCGTTATTACGGAGTTCATATTACGGCTGTAGGTAACAAATACAACAACTCGGATGAACAGTATATATGGGAACTATAATTATATCTGAACCGATCTTCACCAAATTTGGCATACTACCTTCTAAACTAAATTCGGTCGCATGTGCCAAATTCTTAACCGATCTCGATAAAATGTAGCAAAGGTATTTCTGACCTGCATTTGATATATTTCCCCAAATATTGTTGTTACAGAATGCATGTCACGGCTGCGCAGGACAAAAATAACAAATCGGATGAACAATATATATGGGAGCTATAGCTATATCTCAACCGACTTCGATCAAATTTGGTATACTTATTTTCAGGCCTAATTTAGTTGTATGTGCAAAATTCCGTACTATTTGGGCTGATATTACACATTTGGTGCACAATAAAAGGCAAATCGGACGAAGATATATATGGGAGCTATATCTAAATTTTTACCGATTATCTCTAATTTCAGTAGGGTTCGCGCTTGGGCCAATCAAAAGTTGTTTGGAAAATTTCATCTCAACCGGATAATAAATGCGACCTGCATTTTGTTCACAAAAATACATGGACAGACGGACGGACGGACGGACGGACGGACAGACGGACTGACATGCATAAATCAACTCAGAAAGTGATTCTATGCAGATCATCAAAAGAAACTATGGGTCTATCTCGTTTTCTTTTGCTTGTTACAAACAAATGCACAAAGACATAATACCCTGACCACCTTGTGGTGTAGGGTATAATTATAAGGCGATGTCCGCCTGCCTGCCGTCCGTTTGTCTGTCTGTTGAAATCACGATAGTGTCCAGAATATTTAATTTAAAGCTTTGAAATTTGGCCCAAAGGTTTATATTATATACAAGCTGTTTGATATTGAAAATGGTCTATATGCAAATCAGCATTTGGGATTCTTGGCAGGTATTTTTTCTCCTTTCGAAAAATGTTTGACAAAAGCCCTCTAGTTGACATAGCCCTTATATAATGGCGCCTCACGATTTTCGGTATTTTAAATGATTCAGTCAGAATTTTCAACAAAATTAGATGATTTTTTATTTTAATTAAAACAGATTGATATTCTAAGTTAAAATATTCTACTCTTTTCATTATTTCATGTTAACTTGAAAACATAGTTCTGGAGTGTATAAAAAGTGCGGCCCGGCCGAATTTAAAGTATTTTTTATTTATTTTGTAGAATATTTTCGCCATTTAAATATTCTACAAAAATGTTGCTAAGAAAAAACGATATCAAAACCCTTCAGATCCATTCGTATGCCTTTGTATCTAATACTTAAGTCATCGTCTGTCGATATCGTCCTTTATTCCCTTTTTATGATGACTCCATTGTCAATATTTTGAAAGTGTTAAAACTTTTAACGCAAACTACCGTATTTTGATGGTGTAGGGGTAAGTACACTATAACTACAACTCTACCTCCTTCGTTAAATCCCCCCAATCGCAATTTCCAACCAAAAAACAAATTGTATTAAAACTAAAACCCTTTGCCTTTCAATTCCAGCTAGTTTCTCATAAAAATATTACAAAACAACTTTACAATTGCCAAAAGGAGGGAAAAAGAACAACACAAATGGAAAACTCTGATAGAAACAACCATAAAAATGTTTATTAAAATCATAACAGTTGCAATAACAACAACAAAAGCAAACAACCGAAAAAAAACTTGGCCCTTTCCGTTGTGTCCGTTAATCGACCAACTTTTCTACTGCTTCGACGTTTTTTCTTTTCGGGCGAAGGGGGGTTGCTAAGGATAATGAATAAAATTGTAGTTTTGCTGCTTTTGTTTGCCCTCCTTTCCTCGATGCAAGCAAAACTTTATCATGTTCACAGCGAAAAAAAAAACACTGTATCCTTTAGCAA
Organism: Musca domestica; assembly: GCF_030504385.1. Taxonomy (NCBI): domain Eukaryota; kingdom Metazoa; phylum Arthropoda; class Insecta; order Diptera; family Muscidae; genus Musca; species Musca domestica. The sequence goes on along the minus strand of NW_026712355.1, from coordinate 312,210 downwards.
AACATTTACCGCTATTTGCGCGATATCTAATTAAGAGCTATTTTTTTTTTCTCGAACAATTTGTACAGTTTTGTTACTTTCGAAATTGCATGACATTAAGAAAACGGTTACACACCAAAATGTCCCAAGGAAACACTAGTGGAGTTGAGCGACAAGAAAAAAATTCCAAGTTGCGGGAAAATTGCAAGGAGATACAAATTAGGGCAATGTGGGTTACCAAGTTAATGACACACCACATTAAGAAACATTTCAGAGGGTTTTTTTTTTTGCACGAATTTCCTAACTCATTGCATGTAAGTTTTAAAATGAGGTTCTTCATATCACAAATTAATAGAGCCGTGTAAAATTTTCCATGACGAAAACTTTTTGCAATCCCTAAATGAAGACATTATTTTTGTCTCACTTTATTTTAAAGTATAAATTACACACAAATGCCTTTGAGTTGCCTTCAAAAAAGATTGCATATTTCCAGCCACATGGCAAAAAGCTGTCGACCTCTTTAACATCTTGCGGAATATTTTTAGAGAAGTTTGGCATATTGTCATTTCTGTAGAAAAAGATAAAGGCGGTCTATATATCCCGTGCAAAGACGTCTTTTTATACCATGTCTAGAGAGGGTATATATCATTTAATACGGCCAAAACGTGCCTTATCGAAATAACAGTTTTAGACCCGAATTCTCTTTTCAAATTCGTTCCAGGATATTGGAAGTCGATCTGCGATGTACGTCCGTCCGTCTGTCTGGCTGGCTGGTGCGCACGATAACTCTCGAAGGGAGTATCCGATTTGGTCCAAACTTGGAACATCGTAATATTTTTGTCAAACTTAAATCGAGTTCGGAGATTTTCTGCACAAAAAGATAAACGATAATTCGATTTTGCTCCAACTTTGCAAATCGTAATATTTTCGTCAGTGCTACGTCAGGTGTGAAAATGGATTATGTCGGCACACTCCATCATGTACCTCCCCCACAAAGAGTAAAAATTTTGAATAATTATAACTCCTATAAAATGTGATATAAGAGTCCGATTCACTCTAAATTACACACAACACAATATTTTTATCAATCCAATGTCTGGTGTGAAGATGGAATATATCGGTCTACTCCTTCTGGTACCTCCCTCACAAAGGGTAAACGTTTTGAATATTCATTAAGCTCATAAAGCAGAAAGTAACATACTATTCCAATCAGACTCAATATTTCCATAAACACAAGAACTGGTATAACGATGGTAGGGATTGGACAAATTCCTTCTAGTACCTCTTCCACAAAGGGTTAACGTTTTGAATAACCAAAACGATCATAAAATCCGAAATAAGCATTCTGTTCTCTTCAAGTGACACACATCACAATATTCTTGCTAACCCTAGGTCTGGTGTAAAGATGGAATATATCGGTCCACTCTTTCTAGTACCTCCCCTCACAAAGGGTCAAAATTTTGAATACTCATGAATCTAATAATACGCGAAATTAACGTTCGATTCCACAGTCATCTGTTATAAAGATGGTAGAGATCGGACAATTTCTTCTGGTACCTCCTCCACACAGGCTTCAAGATTTTTGAAAAACAAATATTTTTGCTGTTCAAGATCTGTTGAGAAGATGATATATATCTGCCAACCACTTCTGGTACCTCATCCACAAGGAGTCAAAATTTCCAAAATTTATATCTGTCATAACTTGCGAAACAAGTCGGCGATTCTTTACAACTTGCTATATCTACATATTTATATTAACCAAATACCTGAGATGAATATGTACTTTATCGAAGTATGGATATAAATGTTCGATTTCCTTCAAATTGTGCACATACCAATATTTTTATCTGTTTTAGATGAAGTATAAAAATGTGTGATTTGGTCCCCTATATCTGTCATCTGAGACATATTTTCACATTTTCGAAAAAATGCATATATTTCATAAAAATTATACGAAGTAGTCGATATATTCCAAATCTGGCACGTCACAATATTAATATATAATTATTTAGATCCGACACGAAATGGACAATATTGGCCCATTCCTTCGAAACCTACTACATAGAGGGTCAGCAATTTGAACAATCATAACTCAAGGCTGAGGGTATACATCTGTCGGCAAAATCAACTGATACTATTTTACTTGTTTTTTTTTTTTTTTTTTTTTTTTTTTTTTTTTTTTTGGTCGCAACCCTCATAATAAATTGGGGATTACGTCCGTTATGGAAGCGGGTAATATGACCGTTTGCTATGGGCTACAAGGCTCAGGTTGAATTTATAATGTGGTATGTATCCCATATCTTAATCCCAGATACTAAAAGATACCTCAATATTAAATTTGAGGATTATTCACCCAATCCTAATTTAGTACCATTCAGTACTTTTTGTACAATTATAGTAAATAATAGGTTAAGAAGGGACACCAACAGCGACATCTATATTAAATGTAAAGAGTTTAGCTCTATCACTTCACCCCATACCACATATAGTACCACTCAGTACTTTTCGGAACAATCTGTTCTAAATATAGTTCCATTTAGCACAGTTCGCACACATGGTACACATTTCTAAAACCACCTTTATATATCAAACTAACTTTTTCACCTTGATTCTCATAACACACTTTTCACATAATACCAATTGGTACCATTTTAGGAGTTTAGTACCGTTTTAGAACATTCCCTAAGTTGAATGTTCGACTTTCCAATAACCGTTTGTTGCATCTACCCTGCACTCCATCAGTGATACACATATGTTAATGCGAATTTTTACAAAGCTTCCTACATACCCTAACCTACATTTCCACAGTAATCCCAATTTCAAATTTTAGGATTCCACCCCTGTTGGTTTGCCCAAATACAAATCGTATTTTATTTTAATTATTACCGTATACAACAAATAAGTACGAATTTCCTAAATTTCCTACACAACCCAATCCTACACCGCAACAGTAATCTTAATTCCCAATTTAAAGATTCCAGCTCTATTGGTTCACCCAAATCCAAATTGTACCAAATTTGGTACATTTCAGTACAAATATCCAAAACTATCTACATATCCCAATCTTAGACTTCGACAGTAATCTTATTTCCAATTTTCAGGATACCAACTCTATTGGTTCACACAAATCCAAATTGTATCAAATTTACTGTCATTTAGTATACTTAAGTACAAGTTTCCATAACTAATTACATCATACAGTCCAATACTCCTACCTTTTTCACCTATAATTTAAATTGTACCAAATTTTGTCCATTTAGTACACCTCAGTACCAATTTCCAAAACAACCCACACATCTGTCCTACAATTCAATAGTAATCTTATTTCTACATTTAAGGATTACAACTCAACTGGTTCTCCCAAAATTTAAAGTGTACCAAATGTTGTACCTTTTAGTACACATAAGTACGAATTTCCAAAATTACCTACATTCCTCAGTGCTAGAACGCAATAGCAATCTTATTTCTAAATTTCAGAATTACAGCTCTATTGGTTCACCCACATCGAATTTGTTCTAAATGTTGTACTAATTAGTACACATAAGTACGAATTTCCTCCATATCACAATTCTGCACTTCGCCAACTCTATCCATTCCTTCAAATTCATATTGCACTAAATTTAGTTTCTTTTACTACTTTGCACACTTCCAAAACTACCTTCTTACCTCGATTCCACTCCTCAACACTTGATCCCATTCCAAACTTCAAGTTTTTAGTTCTAAACGTTATTATGGTACCCAATTTAGTACATTTTAGTACGTTTTATAGTGTGAATTTAGGAATTAAGTATAATTATGAATTGGACTTACCCAAATACTCCAACACAGTCTCATTGCCTGTTGACGGGGGAATATATTGTCTATTTCCTATTTCAGGTTAAAAATCACTTCATACGAATATTGCGATTGGCGTAATGTGTTGTGCTCTTAACTTCTTGAATATATATTGCAGCGAGAACCGTTTGTATAAAATCTTGAGGATCTTCATCCTTTAGTCTTTCTTTAAGTCTTCGAGCATTGAAAAAATTTCATAAAATTGTATACATATATCTAAGGATATAGCTCACAATCTGTTATTGGAAATGCAATAGAATTCCAAAAAAGTTTTTACACTAGAATTATTTTACGAACCCATCTGACAGCATTTATTTTCTAAGTATCAGAACAATAACGTGCTTTCAATTCATCACCAAATTCCAAGTATAGCAATTTTCAAATAATCCGAGCTTGAAGCTTTTCTTTCTTATTTAAGGATATAGATTTTTTCAGGATTATATTCCTCTGAATAAGTGTTGTTTATTTTTTTTTTTTTTTTTCAAAAATCAAAATTATTTTGAGTTCTTCCTTTTAATAATCCTCAGTATGAAAATGTTTTTCCAATATATTTTCAAAATGACAAAATTGCTTTTTGTTCAGCCTACTACTAATTCAAATTCCAACAGTACTCAAATTCATGCATGGCTAACAGTACTAGGAAACTAATGATCTGTTCCAGAACAGCATTAATGTAAAAGTTTTTACTATGATAACCGATTCTGCCTTTACGATATCGAAAAAAATTGCAAATATAGATTCTTGGATTCCTGGAACAGAGCATAAATGAGTTTTGGTTTCGACTTGGGCCAAAGTCATAATATAAAAAAAACTCCATTGAAAAATTTTATTAAAATCAACTAAATATCAAAACGCGAAAGGTTCCATTATAAGGGCGCTGTATCACAATTTGGACTTTATGGACAGTGCTTTGCAAGGATATTTTCTGTCGGTGTTCAGCGGATTTACAGCAAATTCGATTAAAAAATTAGCAATTACCTAAAAAAAATTAGCAATTACTCAGAAGAGGTGACACAAGGGTATCTTGCCAAATAATCTGCTGATTTAGTTTTTATACCCTACAACACTATGTGTTGGGGGTATTATAAGTTTGATTGGGCCAGAATTTATGTAACACCTCGAAATATTGGTTTCCCACATAGGAAAGTATATATGGATCTTCCTAGCTCGCCGAGCTGAGTCGATCTAGCTATGTATGTCCGTCCGTCCGTCCGTCTGTCCATGTTAATTTGTAATCACGCTACAGGTCGCAATTATGACCCGATCCTTACGAAATTTTGCACGAAGGTGGGGTTAGGGTCAGAATAGAAGCCTATTTCTTTTGGAGATGATCGCCAAATGTTTAGGGGTTGAAATGGACCAAATACTGAAAAAATGTCGGATTTTGCAGTAGCTATACAGGTCGCAATTATAGACCAATCGACGCGGAATTTCGCATGTAGTCAGAGTTTAGGGCGGGGAAGAAGCCTGCCAATTTGGGTGGTCATCGGATAATATTTAGCGGGTAAAATAGACCATATCTTTTGTATTGAAAAAATTCGAAATTTTTCATTAAACCGCGAATATTTTAAATCCCGGCGAAATCACGAAGCCATGACAAGGTTACTTCTGACCTTTACATTGATGTTAACATCCAACAATCGGATATATAGCAAATATGTGCGATATATATGTCTATCAAAGAAGATGTGCTTGAAAGATCTCTTATATGTCGAGAACGGCTGAACTGATTTCGACAGTTCTCATTAATTCAGAATGGCCCCCTGGCAGAAAAGAAAAAACGTCTAAAAAATCGCAATAAAAAGATGAAAATATTGATTTTGTAAATTTTCTCATATTTTTTAAATTTTGTCATATTTTTGGCATATTTTAATTTTGAAATAAACATTTGGTAATATTTCTACAGCTAACAAAACTAAGTAGTTAGGATATCAGGATATCATATACAAATCGCATTTATGGCCCGATCCTTACGAAATTTTGCATGGGGATAAGATGAGGGTCAGGAAAGAAGCCTACTCTTTTTGGAGATGATCGCCATATATTAAGGGGTTGAAATGGACCAAAAAACTGCAAAATTGTCGGCAGGTCGTAATTATCGCCCGATCCTCACGCACATTTGAATGGGGTTACCGGACATTGCAAAAGCCAAGCAGTTTTGGATGGCCATCCAAAAATATTCAATGTGTGAAATAGTTTGCCATCTTTTGTAGACAAAATACGAAAATGCCCATTCCAGTGAATTTTTGGAGAAATCACAAATACAGAAAAGACGCACTTCTGACTATTTCGGTAACGCTGATTTCGTTGAAGAATATAGTCAAATGTCTGTATCTCATATAGATGCGTTTCAGTCAAAAACCAATAATAAATGTTAATCTTTTGCCACTTCTGGGAGATTATAGGTCTTGGGGAAATATTTGTTCCAGATCTAGGAAGACCATTTACGTGCAACATCTACCAATAAATTGGAAATGAGCAAATTAGTTTAAGTTGCTATTATTCGAAAATTAGAGAACGAAACCTGATGGTTTTCTATTATTATTTGTCACAATACCTTGTGGAATTCTTTCGAGTATCTCGCCTATATAAACTGTATCGTCTATCATAGTGTTGTAGGGTATTCAACGGTCGGCCCCGCTCGACTGTAGCCTTTGCTTACTTGTTTTTAATGCATTCCTATACTCCAGAAACCCCATATATTTAATGGTACCTGCATTTAGTGATTTCAGGGCCGCTTGACTATAAACACTGTTACATTTCACTGTTTCTGTTTGCTTTCTGATAGCAAAGAGGTCTGCTTGGAATACGTTGCAGTTGTTGATAAGTTTGAAAAAGTTTCTGATGTTCAGACGTTGGCAGTAGACCTCTGCACGCGTTTTATTTTCCATATTTGAACCATCGGTATACACGGCTATACCGTTGAAAGCTGACCTGTTATGTGTTGTTGATGTCCCTGCCAGATGTGTGAATGTATAATAATTTAGAAATTCAATCGTGGTGACGTCCTCCGCAAGTCCTACAATTGCACAATAAAATAGTAAGGAAAGATCAAAAGTCGGGTGGGGCCGATACAGCATTATATTAAATTTGAAAAATATTTATTGGAGCAAAATATATGCCGGACCTAGTTTCACCAGATGGTAAAATTCAGTTGAATATGAAAAAAATTATTCAATTTGGGCTTAGGGCAATAACCGTGAAATCGAATGAAGATGTATGTCAAAATTTGAACCGATCTCGATAGAATTCGGCTAAGGTATTCTCGAGCAGTATCTGATATCTGGTATCAAATATCACTGTTGTGAAGTGCATATTATGACGTTAATACTAAATCGGATGAAACACATATATGGGAGCTAGAGCTATATCTAAACCGATTTTAAACAAAATTTGAAGTAATAGTATAATAAGACGTACTAAAAATGCAAAACTTTATATATTTCACAAGCGGAATATTGAGTGAACATATTTTGCTTGAAATCTGAAATTTGGTGCTAGGGTCCCTGCTCATGAGTAGCCTGGATATATGGCGATGGTTTCGAAAATGTGTACTATAATTGTACAAGAATTACTTAATCGTACTGTATTTAGTATTGGTTAAAGAAATAGATATAAAATTCTGAAATTTTTTATTTAAATTACAGATAGTATCTGTGTTTTAGATTTGGCGGTGGCTTGGAAATGCGTCCTATATATGTAGGAAATGTATTAAATCGTACTAAATTTGGTATTGGGAGAAGGGATGGATTTGGAATCCTAAAATTTGATACAGATGTAACTGTAGGTGTCTGTGGTTAAGGTATGGGGTTGGTTTTGGGAATATGTACTACAATTGTTCCAAAAGTACTAAGTTGTACTAAATTGGTTTGAGTGAAGGGATAGAGACACAATTCCGCAATTTGATATTTGGTTTATAATTGTCATCTGTGTTTGAGATTTGGAGGTGGTTTGGAAAAACGTTCTATATTTGTGCGGAAAGTACTTAATGGTACTAAAGCTCTGGGTGAAGGGATAGAGCCGAAATCTTAAAATTTGATATTGAGACCTCTTTTGATATCTGGGAATTCGGTATTGGGAACGCTGCCTATTTGTAGCCTGGATATATGGAAAATTGTACTATAACTGTACGAAAATTACTGAATGGAAATATATTTGGTATTGGATGAATGTAAGAGCTGAAATCCTCAAATTTGATATTGAGATTTGTGTTTGTATCTAGAATTTTGATCTGGAGGCGTTTTTGGAAATGTGTACTATAATAAGCGAAAAGTACTAAGTGGTACTAAATTTGGTATTGTGTGAATTGTTAGGGTCTGTGGTTAAAATATAAAGATGGTTTTAAAAATGTTTACAATATTTGTTCGAAAAGTACTAAGTGGTACTAAAATGGGTACTGTGTGAAGGGATAGAGCTGGATTCTCGAAATTTAATATTGAAATTTGGTATGTGTTTATTTGCAGCTTGGACATACTGAGGTGGTTTGGGAATTCTATAAATGTATGAAAAAGTAAGAAATTGTATTACATAGGGTATTGGGTGAAGAGATAGGACTTGATATTGAAGTCTCTGTTGGTATCTGGAATTGTGAAGTACAAAATGTTACTAAATTTGGTATTGGGTGGAAGAATAGAGCGAAAATTTGATATTGAGGTCCCCCTTGGTTTCTAGGACATATAGAGACATTGACATAGTTTTGGGAAGAATAATTGGATGTGGGTCCTCGGTAAACTTCATAATGAAAGATTTTGAAGGTTGAACATTTTCCTATTATTCTTTACGAAAAAGGAAAAACATGAAAAGTACATAAATCCATGGAAGTCGGAGAATTTTATACAATGTATGAAGTTTTGATAGAAAAAAATTGTCAAACTGAATAAATTGCGGTTTTTGAGTAATAACCAGTGAGCAAAGGCTATAATCGTGCGGGGCCGACCATGTGATACCCTACAACACTACAATATGTTAGAAGCCCCATTTTATGTCCAAATCCATTTTGGAAGATTTCGCTTTTGAAATTATGTCACAGAGCACTGCCCAGATATTACCCTTAGCATTTTGACCAGGGACATTTGCCCAATATTTACGCACTATGTCGTGCTGTTAGTTGTTGTGCCAGTAGTCAATGGTCATCCAAAATGCTAGAGTTCTTCCCCGCCCTTAACTCTCTTCTCAGGCGTGTCGATTGGTTTCAATTGTGTGATCAGGATTTTTTTTTCTGTCGAATATGGGCAACCCTGTATTTACTATTGGCATCTCGTAACGGTCAGAATTTACATGTTCGTCTATTTGTGATTTTGCAGGGATTTAAAATATTCGCGGTTTTATGGAAAATTTGACCTTTATTTAATACAACAAATGTTATGGTCTATTTCACCCACTAAATATTACCCCATGACCAACCAAATTTGAAGGCATCTGCCCAGTCCTAAGCTCTACCCCCATGCTAACTTTCGTCTATTGTGTCAATTGGTCTATAATTGCGACCTGTAGAGCAACTGCAAAATCAGCAATTTTTTAGGTTATTGTCCATTTCAACCCCTAAATATTATGCAATCATCTCCAAAAGCAAAAGGCTTTTATTCTGGCCCTAGCCCCACCTCCATTCTAAATTTCGTGAAGATCGGGCCATAATCGCGACCTGTAGAGTGATTACAAATTAATATGTACAGACGGATGGATGGACATACATAGCTAGATCGACCACTTGCTAGTTCACATGTAATTTGGAAATTCGACACAAAAACTTATATTATGTTTGGTATTATTTTATTTTTCAAGTTTAGATAAGTCTCTCATAACATATTTGGATATATTTTCCAAAAAAAGAACAAAATTAGAAGGTAGTCTTCAGTTAAAAAAATAAATAAATCAAAATATGTGGCTATTTTTACCTAACGGCTTTGACTGAATTTTTTATTAAATGAAAATTTCTTCTGGGTCAGTCAGTTCTAATAGAAAAGTCCATATATAAGAAAACTCATCAATTACAAGCACTTTAAATGCTTTCTTGCTTATACATTAAACTAAAATTTGGCGATTTTTTTAGATTATGGCAAATTACTCTTTTTAATGGACATAATAAAAGTTGATATAGAATAGAAAAAAGAATTTGTATTTTTAAGAGATGTTTAATAACAATACCCTTTAAATACATTGGAAAAAGTGTAAACTCTCGCCAGAGATTTTCGAATGACTGCAATGTCCCCGTTGACTAATTGTTTCGAATTGTCAGAAAGCCAATCTTCCGGCGGGTTTCCATGAAATGCTTTTATAAGTTTACATATTCTCAATATCCCTAAAATCTTCAGTATTATATCCTTGCCAGATTAGTTAATTTTATATTTTACAACATTAAAACTAAATGGCCACACAAATAACACTGAAAATCTCCATAATTACAATATGTTGTAAATGTAATCTTTTTCTGCCAATGAGCATTACCACAAAACCCAAAATCATTAAAAGCTGCAAATCGCCCTTCTTAAAGGGAATCATTGTCATCATCGCCGGCATCATCGGCATCGTCGTCGTCGTCTTTACTATTCATGAATGAGTGCGTTAATTGAATTACAAAATCCATTTGAATAACGCCATTCATTCGACCATTCGTTCGTTTGTTCATTCATTCATACCCATAATGGCTTCGTTAGTCCCGTTAACTTGGCTTAAATATTCCATTTGTGAATCAATTTTACAAAGACCATCATTGCATTCTTCTTCTCCTTCGTCGTCGTCGTCGTCGTCGCATTGAACTGAATTGCATTATTATTGCTGTGGAATATGAAATTGTTGTATAAAAGGCATTTGGGCAGCAGTGCAGAGAGATGGGTAGACGACGGACGGACGGGCGGTTGGTCGGTCGGTCGGTATCAACTGCAGATAGCTTTACTAACTGTTCAACGAACTATGATGCATCAGCTAGGGCCATTTACACAATGCCAAACCAAATGTTTATTTAACATGCAACATTAACTGCATATCTCTTGTCTTCTTGTTGTTGTTGGTGTTGTCTTTGTTGTTCTTGATGTTGTTGTATCCTTGTTCTTTGGACTGTTCTTGGTATGTTCCGAGGTGTGTATTCTTGGGATTTTGTCGTCTGCGAATGTGAACAAGTTGTGAAATGGAGTGAATTGGTATTGAGTGAGGTGTTGCCATTTTTGGAAAATATTTTTTTGACCAAAAACCGGATAAAAAAAAGAAAAAATAGAATTACAAAAGGTGTTTAAAAAATTGTTTAAAAGTTTATTAAATGAACTCCAGAGCTAGAATGGAGAATAGTTCGGATTCAAGGACCAACAAGTTAAAAAGCAGTAAGTTCCATCGGGCCGAACTTTGAATACCCTCCACCATTTAGAACGAATTTGAAAATAAAATCCTTAAATAATTCTGTAAATATTTTAAAAATACCGAATATAGCCTTTATATTGGGGTCTATACGATGTGAACCTATATAGGCATTGTTTGTCATAAGCCATTATATATATTCAAATCAAATATCGTATATAAGTAGGTGCCGTTATATCGGAGCTGTGCGAAGATCTGGACCAGCATAGACAATTTTCTGTCATAGGCTGTAGCATACATTACGAACTTCAAGTACGACATTTCAAACAATTTCGGTGAGTATTGTACCTAAACTCGTCAAAATGCCGAATATAGGGAGGTACTGGTATATGGGCCTATACGAAGACCTGGACCTGCATAGACAATTTTCTGTCACAGACTGTAGTTTCCGTTGCGAACTCTTAATACGTAAATTGCAACTACTAGGGTGAATAATGATGCTAAAATCACCAAAATACCGTTATATGTGGGCTATACGAAGACGCGGACCGGCACAGATAATTTTCTGTCTTAGGCTGTAATATCCATTTCGAACTTCAAATACCAAATTTGAAATAATTCCGTTAAATAATGTCGCTAAAATCGTCAACATACCGAATATCGGGAGGTACCGTTATATGGGGGCTATATGAAAACGTGGACCTGCACAGACAATTTTTTTCATAGACTGTAGTATCCATTTCGAACTTCAAATACCAAACTTTAAACAATTCCGGTGAATAATGTTGCTAAAATCATCAAAATACCGAATATCGGGAAGTATCGTTATATGGGGGCTATGTGAAAACGTAGACCTACATGGCCCATTTACAAACTTAACCTGCCTACTGAAACAAGAAACATGTGTGCAAAATTTTAGCCTTCTATATCAATTCGTTCGAAAGGAAACGGACAGACGGACATCGCTAAATCAACTTAGAATTTTACGCTGATCAAGAATATATACACCTAAGTCTGTTTTTACACGGTAGATTGGTTCCAGAAGAAGCCGTGTAAAAAAAAAACCGTGTAAAAAAGACATTGATCTTATACAAAAATGGGTGATTTGTTCCTAATCTCTAAAACCTATTAAAATTAGTGAAAAACAAGAATTTTTATTTTTTTCTTTACCAAACACGTCTTATTGCATTAACAGTTCACAAAATATTAACACGTTTCAATTGCTCTGACCAGTAAATTTTATTGTACGCACATAGTGCTATTCACATTTGCTTTGACCAGTAAAAATTGTTTGTACGCGCTAAAGGGGAATTCACTTAAATCTTTAAGCTAGTGTTCGCAAACTATCGATGGTTTCAGACTTTTTTCTTTCATAAATACTTTTTTGTGATATGAACATACTTCGCAAAAATTAAATTTGACAAAAAAATTTAAGTACATAAAATTTCAAATCGTGCTAAATGGAATAAAATCGTGTAAATAAATTAAAAATATTCAATTTTCAAACCGTGTTATATCAAAACCGTGTACAAAAAGACCGTGTAAAAACAGACTTAGGTGTATATACTTTGTTGGGTCTGACATGAATATTTCGAGGAGTTACAAACGGAATGACAAAGTTAATATACCCTCCATAGTATGATGGATGGTATAAAAAAACTAAGAACTATTTTCAGAAAATGTATAATGACCAGTGGGATTTAACAGTGCATGTTATAGACATATTTTTAAACAAAATCTGTGAAAAGGCAGGTCAACTGTAATTGCTTTTGTCAAGGTAAATTTGATCTGCATTTGAGGATTTACAAGAATCTTTATCTACCGGCCAGCAGCATCGATTTTCGAGCTATTAAATTTTAAGGAGCAGATTACATTTAATCATAGTTATTTCAATTCTAACATATGTTTTATAGATTAGATCAGCTGCACTCGAGAATTATTAATTAATAATTGTTCCAAGGCCAGATATAAGCCAGAATAGTTCTGTAAAATCAGTAGATTTTTAATAAAGTATATAAGAGTGTATTTTAAAAAAATATATTTTTTTAAGAACCAGTAGAGCCAGAATCTTCGACTTTTAACAATAGTTTTGAAAGGGAAAGATAATCGTGGCCTTTCATCATTTTTTTCAAATACCATTAGTTCAAGGAGTAAACAACAATTTTTTTTCTATAAGACTAACGAGGCTAACAGAAAAGCTTTAATATTATGTTTTTACACAATATTTGAGAATGGGATTGAAACAGGGCGAGATGAAAAAACTGCAACCAAATTCAGACTGCTGCCATTTCTAAGCCACTCGTCCGACAGCAGTTAAAATTATTCCAGCGATAGCTCATTATATTGTTTACAAGCGTACAATAGCATTTGGTGATATTTTCCAGAAAAAAAGTTATTCGTGGTGGAATTGAAGCATGATAGTGTGATTTCTTTGTATTTGGCTGGAAAACCACAAGTGGCTATCGTTAGAGCACTCCCGCATTTAAATGTGAATAAATCTTTTGTGTCGCGTACCATCGCTCGTTAACTGCTACCGTAGCCTGACGTCAAGGATGTGGAAAGATGTGCACTTCGGTTGGCCACCAGAACTCAAGCGCAGGCCATGGTGATGGTATGGGCCACCAAAACAGCCGTTGGTCGCTCTCGTATTAACCGACCGTGACATCAGAATAAATGCCGAATATTATGGCGAAAATATTCTGAAGGGTGTATTAAAGCCTTGGGCACGCAAACATTTCGGCCGCATACCTAGAACACTCCAACAGGACTCAGTACCAATGCACTCAGCACTCGCCACCCAATAATGGTTACAAAATGAAGTTCCTCACTTCATTTCCAGCACACAATGGCCACCAAAATCTCCAGATACCAATCCGATGGACTATTGTGCTTGGAGTATTTTGGGAAAGCGAGGTTGGCACTAAAAAACACCAAAGTGTCGATCACCTCAAGCAGGCGCTTAGCCGGGAATAAGCCAAAATACCGCAGTGCAACATTCGGCCAGCGTGTGACGGTTTCATTGGTCGTTTGAAGGCCACAATTCCTGTCAAATGTAAACAATTCGAACAAATCTAAACTCATTCTAAAATTTGATGTTATTTCCGATATTTTTGCTTTCATTCAATAAAATTAAAATGAAAACAAAAATGTAAAAATCATGGCGTTTGACTTTGTTTGGGAGAGGAGATCAGTGATAGTCGGAAATTGTTTACAATATATTTTCAGAACAAAATTAGCTATAAAATTAAAATATATATTTTTTCAAGGATCACCGGAGCTATAATCTTGGATTTAAAAAATCGGTACAGGCACAATCTTCGGCTTTAAGAAATAGTTTTGAGAGAGATCAGCTATAATCGTAGAATTTTATACCCTACACCACATAGTGGTAAGGGTATTATGTCTTTGTGAATTTGTTTGAAGCGAGATAGACCCATAATTACTTCTGGTGTCACTCCGTCTATGTATTCTTGTAGACAAAATGCAGGTCGCATTTATTATCCGACTGAGATGAAATTTTCGAAACAATATTTTTGTTTGACCCAAGGACGAACCCTTTTGAAATTAGTGAAAATCAGATCAGATTTAGATATAGCTCACATATACCTTCAACTGATTTCGGGTTAATTGTGCACCAAATAGCCAATACAAATCCAAATGACCTGCGTTTTGGAACATCCAACCTAATTTAATGTAGAAACAAGTAAATCAAATTTAGTTGAAGCCTCATCAGATATAGCCATATTTCCAATATATGGGTCTCATCCGATTTGGTGTCCCCACACTAGTGATATGCACCCCACAAGAATGATGTTTGGTGTCAGATAGCAGATACAGCCCAGAAATACCTCTATCAAATTGTATCAAGATCGTATCAGATTTGGATATATCTCCGATATACATATCTTCAACCGATTCCGGGTTAATTTCACATTTGGCAAATCCGACGGAATTCGGTCTAGAAGCAAGTATATGAAATTTGGTGAAAATCATATCAGATATAACTATAGCTCCCAGATACATATTTCATCCGATTTGCGGTATTAAGTCCCTCACATGCGTAATGTGCACTCCACAACATTGATCTTTGGTACCAGATATCACATACAGCCGAAATACCTATATCAAATTTTATCGATATCGGTTCAGATTTTTATCAATATCTTCAATATCATATTCATCAGCTTTTATGGTTTTCGTCTACTATATGTAATATCAGCCCAAATTGAATAGATTTTTTCATATTCAACCGGATTTTTCCATTTGGTGAAACTTGGTCCGGTATATCTATTGCTCCAATATTTTTGTTTTTTTTTTTAATGTATATAATATCGACGTCGTATCATGTGTTTTTAGAAAATTTGAGGGCATTTAATGTGCTTAATTAAATTTGAAACTTAATAAGAAATATACTATTTATACCCTGCAACACTATGTGTTGGGGGTATTATAAGTTTGATTTGGCCAAAAATTATGTAACACCACGATCGTTTCCCACATAGGAAAGTATATATGGATCTTCCTATCTAGCTATGTATGTCCGTCTGTCCATGTTAATTTGTAATCACTTTACAATCTCGCAATTATGGCCCGATCTTCACGAAATTTAGAATGGAGAACCCTATTTCTTTTGGTGACCGCAGAATATTTAGGGGTTGAGATGGACCAAAAACTAAAAAAAATCCTGATTTTGCAGTTGCTCTACAGGTCGCAGTTATAGACCAATTAAAGTTAGCATGGGGCTGGGCAGAAGCCTTCCAATTTTGATGGTCATCGGCTAATATTTAGTGGGTGAAATAGATCATAACATTTATGTTAAATAAAAGTCAAAATTTCCATTAAACCGCGAATATTTTAAATCCCGGTGAAAACACAACTAGATGAACAGGTCAATTCTGACCGTTACGTCGATGCCAATAGTTAATATATCGGATATATATAGCGAAATAAATACAATGTGTATATACAAAGGAAGGGGATGTTAGCTATAATGCTTATATCTCAAGAATGGCTGGACCGATTTTGACAAATTTTATGAATTCAGAATGCCCTCTTGACATAAAAGTATAAAATCTAAAAAAATCTCTGAAAAATATGCCAATAATGATGATAATATAGATTTTGTACTATTTTGTGACATTTTTTATTTTGTTCATATTTTTATCGCATGCGATTTTTTCAATTTCACTTACAATATTTTGTAATATTTTTTCACCTCACAACACAGGTTGGGGATATTATATAAGAATTGCATTTATCGTCCGATCCACGCGAAAATTTTCACAAATTGTTTTCAAAGATGTCCGCAATATATTAGGGGTTGAAATGGAAATTTTCTGATTTTGAAGCCTTTATAAAGGTCACAAATAGAAACCATAGGACACGAAATCTCGCATAAAGTTAGAGCTTAGGACAGCTGATTTTGTTGACTAATATAGCCAAATATCGTAGACAAGCAAATCATATAGATGAGTCTAAATTTGGAGATACAGAGGGGCTTCTTGCTTTTGGAGATGATTGCAAAATATTTAGGGGTTCAAATTAACCAAAAACAGAAATGTTTTTCCGACCACATAACTGAAGCCAATCGACACGCCTGTGAAGAGAGTTAAGGACAGGGAAAAATTCTAGCATTTTGGATGACCATTGGACTATATTTAGCTGTAAAATGGACCACAACAACTAACAGCCCGACGGAGTGCATAAATATTGGGCAAATGTCCCTAGTCAAAATCCTAATTTCAAAGGCGAAATCTTCCAATATGGATTTGGACATAAGGGGGCTTCTAACATATTGTAGTGTTGTATGGTATAACATAGTCGGCCCTGCACGACTATAGACTATGCTTACTTGTTTTTGTTTTATTAAACCCTTTTTTTCGGTAAAATTTCAACTTTTTTCAAAATTTCTAAGAACATCGTTATACCAGATCAATGAGAAAGAAAGTACCATAAGGGCCTTATACGAACTTCAGATACTGAATTTCAGAGAATTCCTGACACCATCTGACTAAAATAATTTAAATGCCATTGTATGGAGGATATTTTACAATTTCCTTCTAGATGGATTTGTAACTATCATATCATAATATCAAATCTGAAATAGCATTGTGTTTAAGATCATTAAAGTACATTATATTCTTAATACGGGTACGGGGGACTATACGATATCGTGGTCCGATATAGTCTATCTTCGAACAACACATTCCTGCAGAAAAAGACGGCAAAGCCTTGGCTTTCTTTCACAAGTCGTTTAGACTCTAGCGTAATTACAACAAATTGCAGTACAACCTATATGACTAAATCATCGTTGAAGTTTAAGCTGTAGAGAATGATTGTTGCGTTTGTTGATATTGTTATGTCTACACCGTTACCCTGCCATTCACAATCGCATGAATTTGCTCCTTCCGATATCCTTGCAGACAATGATTCGGCACAAACACAATGTGATTGAAATGGCGCGCTTGGTTATAATGGCATTCTTTGAAATCTGTCTCAAATTACAATTACGACATGCCGCGAACAATGACGAACCGAGAATGACGTTGTCACAAAACAGAACAGAACAAAGCGACAACGTCAAACGGCTGATGACCAAAAAATAATTAGCATAATTTGGTAATGGAAATCAAGTGTTGCTGTTGATAATTTTCGTCGAAAACCAATGCCTTTTAGTGGCCATTGATTTGATGACTTTGGGGGGAAAGTTATTGGCATTAATTAGATTTACTTGGCGAAATTATAATGACAGTAAATTATATTATTTTCCTTTTGTCTTTTCGGTCACGTGCTGTTTGTAAACCGAAAGGGATTTACGAGGTATTTATTAAAGAGGAAATTGTTTAAAAATAAATTTTTGTTGATGTAGTGCAACTACTTATGTTTGTGTAAAGTATTGTTATTAAAATTATATTTTTGAGTACAGGTACCCATAGTGGGTACATGAGTGAGGTGGGTATTATAATTTTTTTTTGCTAAAAGAAATGTAAAAATAATATTCTATGTCGATTTAACGGTGTCCGCCCGTCTGTGGAAATCACTCTGGCCTCCCAAGGAATTGAAGTAGGTTCATAAAATTTTATTCAAATGTGTGCTTGATCTGCAAGACTTTTGGTGCTGAAAATGGGCTATATAGGCCCACGTTTAGGTATAGCCCACATATAACTGTACCACTTTATATACGGCATTTGGATAATATCAGCGACATTATTTACCTAAATTGTTTCAAATGTCGTATTTTGCACTTCGTAATAAGTACTACAGCCTGTGACAGAAAATCGCCTTTGAAAATTTAGATCTTCGTATATATATAACGGCACTTAAATATTGTAATGACATATGACAAAAATTGCCTATGCAGTTTCAAGTCTTTGTGTAGACTCCAATATAACGCTAACTCCCTATATTCGGTATTTATACCCTACACCACATAGTGGTAAGGGTATTATATCTTTGTGCATTTGTTTGTAACAGGGAGAAGGAAGCGAGATAGACCCATAGTCACCTTTGAGGATATTCACTGAATCACATTCTGAGTCGATTTATGCGATTCAGATATAGCTATAGCTCCCATATATGTTTCATTCGATTTGGGGTTTTAAGTCTCTCACATGCGTAATATGCAATCTACAACAATGTTATTTGGTACCTAATGTCAGATACATCCCAGAAATACCTCTGTCAAGTTTTATCAAAATCGGTTCAGATTTGGACATAGCTATATATATGTTTAACAAATTTCGGATTAATTGTTCACCAAATGACCAATATCTGTCAAAAATTCCCCAATCTTGGTACAGCCGACCGAATTCAGCCCAGAAGCAAGTACATCAAATTATGTAAAAATCGATTAAGATATACCTATAGCATCGTCCGATGTGTTGATTAAGTCCCTCACATTCGTAATTTGCATTCGACAACAATGATATTTTGTACCAGATATCTTATAGAGCCTCTGCAATAATTTATCAAGGTCGGTTCAAATTTGGATATGGCTCCCATATATATATTCAACATATTTCGGGTTCATTGTGTACCAAATGGCCAATATAAGCTCAAATTACCTGCATTTTGTTACATCTGACCGAATTCAGCCTAGAAGCAAATACATCAAATTTGAAAAAAATCGATTCAGATTTCACTCCCACATATATGTTTCATCCGATTTGGTGTTTAGGTCCCTCATATTTGTGATATCCCCTCCACAACAATGATTTTTGGTAACAGATATCAGGTACAGCCCAGAAATATCTCTGCCAAATTTCATCGAGATGCGTTCAGATTTGGATATAGCTCTTATATATTATTCAACCGATTTAGAGTTAATTGTGCACTAAATGGCCAATATCAAAAGACCTGAATTTTGGCACATCCTACCAAATTCAGTCCAAAGTGGTTCAGATTTGCATATTCCTTAGATGTACATCTCCATCCGATTTCACGGTTATCGTCCACCATATACAGGGTTGCCCATATTCGACGGACCTTTGGGTCCATTCCAATCTACGTATTTGGGATGTTCTTGGGGACCTCTCAACACTGGCTCGTACGGCAGCGATATTCTCGGCCGAACGCCTTGGTCGACTGAAAGCAAAAACTGTCGGAAATAGCATCAAATTTGGAATACGTTTAAATTTATTCGTATTGGTCACCTTTGACACGAATTATGGCCTTCAAAGGGTCAATAAGTCGTCACACGCTGCCCAAATGTCGCTCTGCGGTATTTTGGCCTATTTAGGTATTTTTTAGTGCCAACCTTGCTTTCCAAAATACTCCAGACACAATAGTCCAGCGGATTTGTATCCGGAGATTTTGTTGGCCATTGTAACCATTCTTGGGTGGAGTGTGCGGAGTCCTGCTGGAATGACCAAGGTCTGCGTGCCCAAGACTTTAATACACCCTCCAGATTATTTTCTCAATAATATTCGGCATTTATTCTGATACCACGGTCGATAATAACAAGCGGAGAGCGACCACCGGCTGTTATGGCGGCCCACACCATCACCATGGCCGGCACTTGAGTTCTGGTAGCCAATCGAAGGTACACATGTTGATGATCTCTTTGGCAAGTAAACACGATCATTTTGTTTGTTTACAAACTGCTGGATAACGAATGTTTTCTCATCGGAGAAAACCAAATTCGAGAGTTCACCACTTTCGGCCTAACGAAGCAACTCTTTAGCTCTTTTGAGACTATTTTCTATCTGTTGCGGTGCAAGTTCTCGCACTTTTTGGAATTTCAATGGCTTAACCCTGAGCTCATTTTTCAATATTTGCAGAATGGAATATTGCGATATGTTCAGCTCACGAGTGATTTTTCCGCCACTGCGACGCGGGTTACGATCAAGTCGCTTCATTACTTTTCAAACTATTTCTGCCGATGTTGCTGTTTTCTTCCGTCAACTTCCTTGACGTCGGGCTACGATACCAGTACCAATATCACGGTAACGAGCGATGGTATGAGACACAAAACATTTATTCACATTCAAATGCTGGAGTTCTCTAACGATAGCCATTTGTGGTTTTCCAGGCCAAATATGAAGAAATCCCGCAATCACCCTTGATTTCCATCACGGATAACTTTCTTTCTGGAAAATTCTCACCAAAATGCTTTTGTAGGCTTTTAAAAAATATAATGAGCTGTCACTGGAATAACTTTAAGAGCTGTCGGACGAGGGGTTTAGAAATGACAGCAGTCTTAAATTGGTTGCAGTTTTTTTTGATGTAGCTCCCATATATATCTTCGACCGATGTCACATTTATTGTGCACCATATGTTTAATATCAACCAAGTGAAGTGAATTTTGGCACTTCCAACCAAATTCAGTCTAGAAGCATAAACTTTAAATTTGGTGATAATCGGTTCGGATATATCTCTGATATATATGTTTCATCCGATTTGGCGTTAAAGTCCCTCACATTCGTAATACTCAATTTACAAGGATGATATTTGGTACAAGATAACAGATACGGCCCAACAATACTTTCAAATTTTCAAATTTAATGAAAATCCGTTCAGATATAGCTGTAGCTACTGATTTTGGAGATCGGTTCAAACTTGGATATGGCTTCCATTCATCCGATTTCAGGGTTAATATTCACCATATGTGTGCTATCAGCCAAATTGAGTATATTTTTATATCCTACAACACTATGTGTTGGGGGTATTATAAGTTTGATTGGGCCAAAAATTATGTAACACCTCGAAATATTGGTTTCCCACATAGGAAAGTATATATGGATCTTCCTAGCTCGCCGAGCTGAGTCGATCTAGCTATGTATGTCCGTCCGTCCGTTTTATATTTTAAATCCTGGGGAAATCACAAAGCCATGACAAGGTTACTTCTGATCTTTACATTGATGTTAACATCCAAGAAATCGGATATATAGCAAAATATGTGCGATACATATGCCTATCAAAGAAGATATGCTTGAAAGATCTCTTATATGTCGAGAATGGCTGAACTGATTTCGACAGTTCTCATTAACTCAGAATGGCCTCTTGGCAGGAAAGAAAAAACATCTAAAAAATCGCATAAAAATATCTCTCTAAAGATGAAAATATTGATTTTGTTAAATTTTCTCATATTTTTTCAATTTTGTCATATTTCCGGCATATTTTCATTTTGAATTAAACATTTGGTAATATTTCTACAGCTAACAATAATAAGTAGTTAGGATATCAGGATATCATATACCGACCGCATTAATGACCCGATCATTACGAAATTTAGCATGGAGATAAGATGAGGGTCAGAATAGATGCCTACTCTTTTTGGAGATGATCGCCATATATTTAGGGGTTGAAATGGACCAAAAACTGCAAAATTGTCTGCAGGTCTTAATTATCACCCGATCCTCACGCACATTTGAATGGGGGTTACCGAACATTACAAAAGCCAAGCAGTTTTGGATGGCCATCCAAAAATATTCAATGTGTGAAATAGTTTGCCAACTTTTGTAGACAAAATACGAAAATGTCCATTACAGTGACTTTTTGGAGAATTCACAAATACAGGAAAGACGCACTTCCGACTATTTCGTTAACTCTGATTTAGTTGAAGAATATAGTCAAATGGCTGTATCTCATATAGATGCGTTTCAGTCAAAAACCAATAATAAATGTTAATTTTTTGCCACTTCTGAGAGATTACAGGTCTTTGGGAAATATTGGTTCTAGATCTAGGGAGACCATTTATGTGCAACATCTACCAATAAATTGGAAATGAGCAAATTCGTTTAAGTTGCTATTTTTCGAAAATTAGAGAACGTTTCTTTTATTATTTGTCACAATATCTTGTGGAATTCTTTCGAGTATCTCGCCTATATAAACTGTATGGTTTATTATAGTGTTGTAGGGTATTCAACGGTCGGCCCCGCTCGACTGTAGCCTTTGCTTACTTGTTTTACATTAACCTCGGAATGTGAAGTCGGAATTGGGCTTCTCTCGAAGTGGTATCATTCACTCTTTAGCAATGTTATTTGATACGAGAGGTACACATGCCTCCATCAAATTTGGTGAAAACAAATTCAGAATTGGATACACCTCCCATATATTTGTATATAAATTTGCTGCGAAATGAAGTCAATATTGGCCAAGTCTCAAAAAAAAAAAAAAAAAAAACTTTACCTGACTAGCCTTTGAAATATGAAACATTTGAGTACTTTCGTTTTCGCATCAGCTGCGACCTTCTCCATTCATTTCCGTTGAAAGATTTCCATATTATATTGTTTAACCATAAAAACAACTTACCGACATAATTTCATAACTGTTACCAAGGTGAATAAATATTTACATGTTGCAACTAAATACACGCTTGGCTTTCAAAACTTTCTCGTAGAACAAAAAGAAAAACAATATTTGTTTAAAAATGCCTCCTTCTTCTCATGTCGGTTACATTTGTTTGCCCACGTGAATGTGTCATAAGAGCCTGCCCGATGGTTGGTTAACTTTCAGGTAAATCTTTCTATGTTTCGTTTCATTGCCATGACAATTGCCAGCCAAAGCGGATTGTGAAGGTATACCCCCCCCCCCCTTCCATCCACCAACCACTCACTCAATATGTGACGTTGAGGATTATGGTTGGGAAAATGTTAAGAGGAAAAAAGTTGAAATTTCGAGAATTGTTTAAATGTCCGGTGAACGGATGTTTAATGCCACAATATTTCCTCTTTAAAGTATTATAAAGTTCAAAACTATTTCTGAAGTACATCTACTCGAGAGCCATTCATTCATATACTAAGAAATACTTGTGGGTAGGTAGGTATGTACGTATGTGTATAGTAACACATGAACGCCATCACTTTTTCGTTAGAAGGTGCTCAAAGTAAAGGATAAAAAATCTCTTCTGAGTATGTTATGGCAAAGCAAAGCAAAAAAAGATGGGAAATGAAGGCAATCAAGTTGTATAGTTTAAACGGGTTAAATTCTAGGGAAAAACTAAATAATATATTTTCAAAATGAAACGTTTCGAGAGTAATGAGTTATGAATGAATATTTTTAATTCTCAGAAATAGAGATAACCAAAGAGGAAATGGAAACTGCATCTATTTAGTTTTATCTTAAATAAAATAGATATAATATGATATCTTATAATACTAGTTACGTCGAAATGTTCTGAAGATAGTTATACAGAAACTTTAAAGCAAATAATTGTGGTGTAAGTTTTAATATTTTCGGTCCCGTCCGACTACAGTCTTTGCTTACTTGTGCTTATGAAAAATTGGAATTTATGTGGCACAAACATTTTGGCTGCAGACCTTGGACATCCCAACAGGACTCAGCACCATCGCACTCAGCACGCGCCACCCAAAAATGTCTACAAAATGAGGTTCTTCGCTTCATTTCTAGCGCACAATGGCCATCAAAATCGCCGGATACCAATCCGTTGGACTATTGTGTCTGGGGTATTTTCGAAAGCAAGGTTGGCATTAAAAATACCATAGTGTCGATCACCTCAAGTAAGCGCTTCGTCGAGAATGGATCAAAATACCGCAGATCAACATTTCGGTAGCGTGTGGCTTCATTGGCCGTTTCAAGACCATTTTTCGTGCCAAAGGTGACCAATTCGAACAAATCTAAACATATTCTAAAATTTGATTCTATTTCCGACATTTTTTGCTTTCGTTTGACTTTTTTGCAGTTTTTTTATCTCTGCCTGTACATTATACAACCTACATTATTTGTTACAAGAGGAGGAAGCGAGATAGACCCACAGTTCCATTGATAATCTGCATAGAATCACATTCTCAGTGAATGTATGCATGTTCGTCCGTCCACCTGTCCATTTTTTTTTTTTAAGTACCAGTTGCATTTATTGTTCGATCGAGATGAACCACAAATCATTTGCACAATGTCGAACCCTTTTGAAATTGGAGATAATCTGTCAAAATGTATATATAGCTCCCGATTTGCCTTTTATATTAGTCCAATTACAACGGAATTTGGCACATACGACAAAATTGGTCTAGAAAGTCACATATGTTTTGTTCGTCCGATTTGTATTTTTTCCTCCTCCTCCTTTACAACGATATTCGGGACCTAAGTTTGCCAAATTTTAACGAGATCGGTTCAGATTTGGATATAGCTCCCATATAAATCTTTACTCTATTTCAGGCTTATTGTGCACTCAATGGGTAATATAAACCCAAATTGTAGGGATTTTGGCACATACGAGCGAATTTAGCCTGGAAAAAAGTATCAAATTTGCAATTTATTAAATTTTACTAAATACTCAAAGTGGTGTAGAGTATCATTAAATCGGCTCCGCTCGATTTTTTAGTGTTTTTTTATACTCTTAGCCATATGGCTACAGGGGGTATATATAATTTGTTATAATGCCTCATCGAAACGGTTTAAGATCCTAGGTTTCTTTGAACGAAATCCCATTCAGGACATTCTAAGGTTGTCCGTCAGTTCGACTGTCTATGTGGCCTGCGCGCACGATAAATCTCGAAGGGATTATCCGATTTTGTTCACACTTGGTACATCGTATTATTATTGTCAAAATTAGATCGAGTTCAGAGATGGGCAAAATCGGTCCACTACTCCTGGTACCTTCTCCACAAAAGGTCAAAATTTTCATGGAAAATAAATTACCTTATAGGAGAAGAAAGGATCCCCTAATTTTAAGCAACCTTTGCAAATCCCAAAATTTTTATCAGTC
This sequence comes from Musca domestica, assembly GCF_030504385.1. NCBI lineage: Eukaryota > Metazoa > Arthropoda > Insecta > Diptera > Muscidae > Musca > Musca domestica. The sequence continues at coordinate 286,946 of NW_026712355.1, read as the reverse complement.
AGGTACGAAATATATCGACCCACTTCACAAAGGGTCACAGTCTTGAATAATTATAACTCTTATAAAATATGAAATAAATGTCCGATTACATTCAAGTCAATATTCAATATTTTTACCAACACAAGATGTGTTGCGAAGATGAAATATATCGGACAACTCCTTCTGGTACCTCCCCCACAACGGGTCAAAATTTTGAATAATTATGTTTCTGAAAATACGAAATAAGCACCAGATTCTCTTTTAATTTCACACATACATACCAATATTTATATTAATAAAATATCTGGGCCTACTACTCCCCCACAAAGGGTCAACATTTTGAATAAGCATGATGTTCATAAATACGAAATGAGCATCCGATACTGTTCGAACGTAGCACATAATAATATTTCCACCAACAAAAGATCTGGTATGTAGATAGGATACATCCGCCTACTCTCTCTAGTACCTCCCCCCTCAAAGGGTTAAAATTTTCAATAAATATAATACCGATAAATAGCGATTGTCTTCAAGATTTGCAGATCTCAACACTTTTTCCAACGCAAGATCTGGTCGGCAAAACCTTGTTCTGGGCTAAATTTGGTCGTATGTGCAAATATCGATTCCCATTTGATGCACAAGAAACTTTAAAGTATAAAAAACAAGTAAGCAAAGGCTACAGTCGAGCGGGGCCGACCGTTCAATACCCTACAACACTATAATAAACGATACAGTTTACATAGGCGAGATACTCGAAAGAATTGCACAAGATATTGTGACAAATAATAAAAGAAAACCATCAGGTTTCGTTCTCTAATTTTCGAATAATAGCAACTTAAACTAATTTGCTCATTTCCAATTTATTGGTAGATGTTTCATGTAAATGGTCTTCCTAGATCTGAAACCAATATTTCCCAAAGACCTATAATCTCTCAGATGTGGCAAAAGATTAAAATTTTTTATTGTTTTTTGACTGAAACGCATCTATATGAGATACAGACATTTGACTTTATTCTTCAACGAAATCAACGTTAACGAAATAGCCAGAAGTGCGTCTTTCCTGTATTTGTGAATTCTCCAAAAAGTCACTGGAATGGATATTTTCGTATTTTGTCTACAAAAGTTGGCAAACTATTTCACACATTGAATATTTTTGGATGGCCATCCAAAACTGCTTGGCTTTTGCGATGTCCGGTAACCCTCATTCAAATGTGCGTAAGGATCGGGCGATAATTACGACCTGCTGACAATTTTGCAGTTTTTTCAACCATTTCAACCCCTAAATATATGGCGATAATCTCCAAAAAGAGTAGGCATCTATTCTGACCCTCATCTTATCCCCATGAAAAATTTCGGAAAGATCGGGTCATAAATGCGATCTGTATATGCTATCCTGATATCCTAACTACTTAGTTTTGTTAACTGTAGAAATATTACCAAATGTTTAATTCAAAATAAAAATATGCCAAAAATATGACAAAATTGAAAAAATATGAGAAAATATTACAAAATCAATATTTTCATCTATAGAGAGATATTTTTATGCGATTTTTTTTAGACGTTTTTTCTTTCCTGCCAAGCGGCCATTCTCAATTAATGAGAACTGTCGAAATCAGTTCAGCCGTTCTCGACATATAAGAGATCTTTCAAGCATATCATCTTTTGCTATATATCCGATTTGTTGGATGTTAACATCAATGTAAAGATCAGAAGTAACCTTGTCATGGCTTTGTGATTTCGCCGGGATTTAAAATATTCGCGGTTTAATGAAAAATTTTGAATTTTTTCAACACAAAAGATATGGTATATTTTACCCGCTAAATATTATCCGATGACCACCCAAATTGGTAGGGTTCTTCCCCGCTATAAACTCTAGCTACATGCGAAATTCCTCGTCTATTGCGACCTGTATAGCTACTGCAAAATCCGACATTTTTTCAGTATTTGGTCCATTTCAACCCCTAAACATTTGGCGATCATCTCCAAAAGAAATAGGCTTCTATTCTGATCCAAACCCCACCTTCGTGCAAAATTTAGTAAGGATCGGGCCATAATTGCGACCTGTAGCGTGATTACAAATTAACATGGACAGACGGACAGACGGACGGACGGACATACATAGCTAGATCGACTCAGCTCGGCGAGCTAGGAAGATCTATATATACTTTCCTATATGGGAAACCAATATATCGAGGTGTTACATAAATTCTAACCCAATCAAACTTATAATACCCCCAACACATAGTGTTGTTGGGTATAAATATATATGAGAGCAATATCTAAATCTAAACCGATCTTGATGAAATTTGGCAGAGGTAATTGTGGGGTGTAACTGATTTCTGGTTCGAAATATCATTGTTGTTGAGTGCATATTATGAACGTGAGCGACTTGAACCCCAAGTAGGAAGAACCAAATATATGGGAGTTGTAGCTATATCTGAACCCGTTCTTAACAAATTCGAATGACTTGTTCTTGACTGAATTATATCGGATATTAAAAAATCCATCCCATTTGGAGGAATATTACACGTATGTCCCATAATCAAATTGAAATCGGACGAAAATATATATGAGAGAACCAGAACCGATATTCAACAAAATTGCCAGACATACATGGTGAGATGAAGAAACTGCAACCGACTTCAGACCGCTGCCGTTTCTAAGCCACTCGTCTGGCAGCTGTTCCACTGACAGCTCATTATATTGTTTACAAGCGTACAAAAGCACTTTGGTGAGAATTTTCCAGAAAAAAGAGTTACTCGTGATGGAATTCAAGCGTGATAGAGTGATTTCTTTGTATTTGGCTGGAAAACCACAAGTGGCTATCGTTAGAGAACTCCAGCATTTAAATGTGAATAAATCTTTTGTGCCTTGTACCACCGCTCGTTACCGTGATACTTGTAGCGTAGCCCGACGTCAAGGAACTGGACGGAAGAAAACAGCAACATCAGCAGAAATGGTTCGAAAAGTAAAGAAGCGACTTGATCGAAACCCGCGTCGCAGTGGCCGAAAAATTGCTCGTGACCTAAACATATCGCAATATTCCATTCAGCATTCGGAAACTATTAAAAAATGAGCTCGGGGTAAAGCCATTGAAATTCCAAAAAGCACAAGAACTTACACCGCAACAGAAAGAAAATAGACTCAAAAGAACTAAAGAATTACTTCGCTTGGCCAAAAGAAAACATTCGTTGTCCAGCAGTTTGTAAACAAACACAACGATTGTATTTACTTGCCAAAGAGGTAAGCTGAAAATGTGCACCTACGGTTGCCCACCAGAACTCAAGCGCCGGCCATGGTGATGATGTGGGCCGCCATAACAGCCGATGGTCGATCTCCGCTCGTATTAATCGACCGTGGCATCAGAATATATGACGAATATTATCGCGAAAATATTCTGGAGGGTGTATTAAAGCCATTTTGGCCCCGGACCTTGAACATTCCAACAGTACATAATGAGGTTCCTCGCTTAATTTCGAGCTCACAATGACCACCAAAACCTTTATATAGACTATTGTGTCTGAAGTATTTTGGAAAACAAGTTTAGCACTAAAAAATACCAAAGTGTCGATCACCTTAATCAAGCCCTTCGCCGGGAATGTGCGAAAATACCGCATAGCAACATTTGGGCAGCGTGTGATAGTTTCATTGGCCGTTTGAAGGCTATAATTCGTGCCAAAGGTGACCAATTCGAACAAATCTAAACATATTCAAAAATTTAAAATGGTTCCAGAGCAATGCAAAAAAATGGTATTTTTGTACCGTAACTTGGAAATGGACCCACTATGTGGTATTGGGGTCTATATACTACATTACAGCCTTTACTCTTGCCTTTACAAAATGGTACCAAATGTGCTGATATCTCTTGTAGTTCGGAAGATATTTGTAATAGAAATCATTTAATTCAGATTTCCTCCACAAATATGTATTTACTCTTTACAGCTTTTTTAAGTTACAGGCCTTCGACTGGGTCTAGAGATTTTCTCCTCTGGAATATGTCCAACACCGGCAACGCGATCGATAGTTTTTCTAAACTTTATAACTTTTGCAAGTAGTCGACCTTGGATCTTAAGGCAAATATCTTCGGACCTACAAGAGGTATCGACACATGAGGTACCATTTTGAAAAGGCAAGGGAGTATGCTATAATGAAGTATGTAGATCTTGATACCCACAATGGATCTATTTTCTATTTTTCGGCGTTTTTTCAAAAAAAAAATCCTCTACAAAAGCACCAAGTATCGGTTCAGACAAACCCATTAGATTATAAATGATACTAATTTTGTTCATATCAGTTTTGTAGAACCGAATAAAACTTTGGTTTTATATTCGAATTTTCGGGTTGAATGCCTCTGTAACCGTGCATTTCCGAAAAAAATATTTTTCAGTAGTCAGGTTAAAAATACCGTCCTGTGATAACATTTTCTGGCATATCCGATCTTAGCCCCTAAAACTCAAGTCAAGCCTCGTTTTACCTATTTTCTCCTCTCGTCAAACGGTCATATTGATCGTTACTATTGAGGGTATATATCATATAATAAGGCCAGTATGCCTTTAAATAGATTTGGATTCAGTGCCCGTACGTAATCCCCACGGATAAAATCCCCACTTTATTATGGGTTTGACGAAAAAAAACCCACTCAGGACCTAATCCACATAATTACAATGGAGATCATGTCCGGGCACCGAATCCAAATCTACTTTAGCGGACTTTGGCCATATTAAATGATATGTACCCTATGTAGTCATAAAGTTGAAGATTTAAAATTAAGATTACGATATCGACTGTAGTTTTATGACTATTTATGTTCCGAATTAAAAAAATAATGCACCTCCCAATATTTTAATACTTGCCACCATTGCTTAAATGTCAATGATTCCTCATTCAAAGAACTTCTTGAAATGTGAGGTCAAAGTCTGGGCCAATAACAAATTTCTTTATAGAATTTAATTCTTTGGCTTCAAGACACAAACAAAAGATGTTTACTCGCTTTGAAATAATAAAATCCATTCAACATTATTGACTCGCACAAATCCATTGCGAACACCATTTAAATTTAGCCAAGAGCCATGTACATTTCTCTTCTCGATATGCGTGTTTAAGTTCGTTAACACTTGAACAAATAACAATTTTCTTTGGGAAAACACCTGAACATCTCATTAACAGCAGGCAGCACTCACACACACACAAAGCAGCACGCGATTCCACACCACACCAGTGCTCGTCAACTGAATCAAACAAGCGAAACGTAGAACATCAAGAGAAGCGTAATGAGGAATAATAACAAATCTAATTATGTTAATAATTCTCGTTTAAGTACGCAAATGAACGAATGATGAGGAATGAGAGAGAGAGGGAGAGAGAGTGGAAGTGGGAGGGTGAGCAAGCAAATAAATGGAGAAATGAATGAGCCAATAAATGTGAAACATTAATAAAAATTCAGTTTTGTTTAACGAATCCAAAGTGAGAAGTTATTAATTTATTTATTTGCACAACTACACGATAACGCGAGCAAAGAAGCTCCATCGAAACCAGGTGAAAGTTTCCGCTTTTCATTTAAACCTTCAACTGGTGTGGATATATGAAAATAATTAAGTTGAGGGTTAAGCTGTTGGAACAAAACTTTTCGTTAAACATTATTTTTATTGCCTCAAAACACACACTCACACACATGTTAGGATACAATTATTTATTGTGAGTTTCTATTGTCAGGTTGGGATGATTCAAGGTGTTATTGGGGGGCGTATGAGTGTGTTTGGTATTTCAAAAATGTACACGACACAAGTTGATAATATTAAAACTGTTAAATACTTTTCTAAATTGCTGTCACCCATGACATGTATGTTGGGAATGTATTCAGAGTGAGTTCGTGTAGAGTAAATTAAAACAAGTAAGCAAAGGCTACAGTCGAGCGGGGCCGACCGTTGAATACCCTACAACACTATAATAAACGATACAGTTTATATAGGCGAGATACTCGAAAGAATTCCACAAGATATTGTGACAAATAATAAAAGAAAACCATCAGGTTTCGATCTCTAATATTCGAATAATAGCAACTTTAACTAATTTATTCATTTCCAATTTATTGGAAGATGTTGCACGTAAATGGTCTTCCTAGATCTGGAACCAATATTTCCCAAAGACCTATAATCTCTCAGAAATAGTAAATGATTAACATTTATAATTGGTTTTTGACTGAAACGCATCTATATGAAATATAGACATTTGAAGTCAGAAATGCGTCTTTCCAGTATTTGCGAATTATCCAAAAAGTCACTGGAATGGACATTTTCGTATTTTGTCTACAAAAGTTGGCAAACTATTTCACACATTGAATATTTTTGGATGGCCATCCAAAACTGTTTGGCTTTTGCAATGTCCGGTAACACCCATTCAAATGTGCGTGAGGATCGGGCGATAATTACGACCTGCTGACAATTTTGCAGTTTTGTATGGCGATCATCTCCAAAAAGAGTAGGCTTCTATTCTGACCCTCATCTTATCCCCATGCAAAATTTCGTAAGGATCGGGCCGTAAATGCGATCTGTATATGATATCCTGATATCCCAACTACTTAGTTTTGTTAGCTGTAGAAATATTACCAAATGTTTAATTCAAAATGAAAATATGCCAAAAATATGACAAAATTGAAAAAATATGAGAAAATTTTAAAAAATCAATATTTCATCTTTAGAGGGATATTTTTATGCGATTTTTTTAGACGTTTTTTCTTTCCTGCCAAGAGGCCATTCTGAATTAAGGAGAACTGTCGAATTCAGTTCAGCCGTTCTCGACATATAAGAGATCTTTCAAGCATATCTTCTTTGATAAACATATATATAGCACATATTTTGCTATATATCCGATTTGTTGGATGTTAACATTAATGTAAAGATCAGAAGTAACCTTGTCATGGCCTTGTGATATCGTCGGGATTTAAAATATTCGCGGTTTAATGAAAAAATTTGAATTTTTCAACAAAAAAGATATGGTTTATTTTACCCGCTAAATATTATCCGATGACCACCCAAATTGGTAGGCTTCTTCCCCGCCCTAAACTCTAACTACATGCGAAATTCCGCGTTGATTGGTCTATAATTGCGACCTGTATAGCTACTGCAAAATCCGACATTTTTTCAGTATTTGGTCCATTTCAACCCCTAAACATTTGGCGATCATCTCCAAAAGAAATAGGCTTCTATTCTGACCCTAACCCCACCTTCGTGCAAAATTTCGTAAGGATCGGGCCATAATTGCGACCTGTAGCGTGATTACAAATTAACATGGACAGACGGACAGACGGACAGACGGACGGACGGACATACATAGCTAGATCGACTCAGCTCGGCGAGCTAGGAAGATCCATATTTACTTTCCTATATGGGAAATCAATATTTCGAGGTGTTACATAAATTCTGGCCCAATCAAACCCAACACATAGTGTTGTTGGGTATAAAGAGAAAAAAAGAGAAATATAAATAGAGAGAGGGATAGACCATAGCTTGTATAGCAAATGAATGTTAATGGTCCAAGTTAAGCTAAGCCAAATTGTCGAACAAAACAATTGTGGAGTTCGATGAGAAAACATGAGGGGAGGTACTAAATAGTCCTTATTTGCTTGCCGACTAGGTTCTATATAATTTATGAATTTCCAAAAAGCTTACCATTCCCCAGAATTTATAGATAGGCATAACACAATAAAAATTCTACATTAGGATAAGGGATTTTTTAGAAGATTTGGTACTATTTTAAATTTTATGAGAGTTATCATTCTTATTATACCCTCAGCCATATGGCTACAGAGGGTATATATCATTTGATACGGTCAAAACGTGCCTAGTCGAAATAACGGTTTTAGACCCTAGGTCTCTTTGGACAAAATCCGTTTCAGGACATTTGGAGTCGATCTAGCGATGTCCGTCCGTCCGTCCGACCGTCTGTCTGTCTGGTACATCGTAATATTTTTGTCAAACTTAGATCGAGTTCGGAGAATGGCAATATCGGTCCACTCTTTCTGGTACCTCCCCCACAAAACGTCGAAATTTTCCAAAAAAAATATTTTCTGAACAGAAAAAGAATTGATGATCCGATTTTGCTCCAACTTTGCGAATCCTAATATTTTTCTTAGAGCTAGGTCAAGTGCGAAAATGGACAATACCGGTCCACTCTATCAAGTAACTCCCCCACAAAGGGTCAAAATTTTGAATAATAACAACTCTTATAAAATGTGAAGTAAGAGTCCGATGGTCTTCAAATTTCACACATCCCAATATTTTTATTAACCCAAGGACTGGTGTGAAGGTGGAATACATCGGTTTACTCCTTCTGGTACCTCCCCCACAAAAGGTCGAAATTTTCAAAAAAAATATATTTTCTGCACAGAAAGAGAAAGGATGATCCGATTTTGCCCCATCTTTGCAAAACCTAATATTTGCAACAGCGCAAGGTCAGCTGCAAAAATTGCCAATATCGGTTCACTCCATCAAGTGCCTCCCCCACAAAAGGCAGAAATTTCCAAAAAAATATGTTTTCTGCACAGAAATAGAAAGGATGATCCGATTATGCTCGAACTTTTTAATCCTAATATTTGCTTAAGTGCTAGGTCAGATGCGAAAATGGACAATATCGGTCCACTCCATCTAGTACTTCCACCACAAAGGGTCAAAATTTTGACTAATTATAACTCTTATAAAATGTGATGTAAGGATCCAAACTTCTTAAAATTTCACACATCCCAATATTTCTATAAACCCAAAGTCTGCTGTTAACATGGAATATACATATCCACTCCTTCTGGTACCTCCCCCACAAAATGTCGAAATTTTGAATGTCCATGTGGCTCATAAAACGCCAAATTAACATCCGATTCCATTTAGAATTGGCACATATGAATATTTCTATCAACACAAGATCTGTTATAAAGATGGTATAGATCGAACCATTTCTTCTGGTACCTCCGCCATACATAGGGTTCAAGATTTTGAAAAACAAAACGCTCAAATAAAGCGAAATAAGCATCCAACTTTTTGCAAATTTCAAACATACAAAAATGTTTGCTGACACAAGATTTGTCGTGCAGTTTATATATATATCTTCGAACCCCTTCAGGCACTTCACCCACATAGTGTCAAAATTTTCAATAATTTTATCTGTCATAACTTTCGAAACAATTTAGCAATTCTTTACTAATTGCTATGTCCAAATATTTCTCTCAATAAGAAAAGAAGCCTGATATGAATATGAAATTTATCGGAATTTATGATTTCGCATAAAATTGGATATAAATATCCTTTCTTGTAATTTTGCCCAATATAAAAATGGTGGACTATACCTGGTACATCACGCACATTTTAAAAATTTCTACAATCATTACATTTTTTATATAAGGTGAAGGTGTAAGTCGATATAATCCATACCAGGAACGTCGCAATACTTATATCATATTTTTGGGTCCGATACGAAATGGACAATATTGACCCATTCCTTCGGAACCTGCCGCATAGAGGATCAAACCTTTGAATAATCGTAACACTAGCCAAAATATATTTAAATAATCTAACATAGGCTGAGGGTATATATCTGTCGGCAATACCGACTGATACTTTTTAACTTGTTTTTTTATTGAAAAAAAAAAAAAAAATCTGGCTTAAGCGTGACACACTAATTAGGATGTACCAAGATTGAACTACATCGGAAAAATCGGCTTAGACTTTCTAATTGTAAATTGAAATTTGGTAGTCTAACAACAGAACCTCATTTTTATACCCTACAACACTTTGTGTTGGGGGTATTATAAGTTTGATTGGTCAAAAATTATGTAACACATTAAAATACTTGTTTCCCACATAGGAAAGTATATATGGATCTTCCTATCTTGCCGAGCTGAGTCGATCTAGCTATGTATGTCTGTCCGTCTGTACATATTAATTTGTAATCACTCTACAGGTCGCAATCATGGCCCGATCTTCAAGAACTTTAGAACGGAGGTGGAGCTAAGGGTAGAACAGAAACATATTGTGTTTGGAGATGATCGCATAATATTTAGGGGTTGAAATGGACCAAAAACTGAAAAATTTACTGATTTTATAGTTGCTCTGTACCACGCAATTATAGACCAATCGAAGTGGAAGTTAGCATGGGGCTTGAGAGTAGGGCTGGGCAAAGGCAGTAATACTTACTGGTTGAAATAGACCATAACATTTGTGTTAAATAAAATTCAAATTTTCCATTAAACGAAAATCACAAATAGACGAAATCACAAATAGACGAACAGGTCAATCCTGACCGTAACGTAGATGTCGATAGTAAATATATTAGATTTATATAGCGAAATATATACTATGGATATGTACAAAGAGGATGTTAACTAGAATGCTTATATCTCATGCATGGCCGATTTTAACAAATCAGAATGCCCTCTTGGCATAAAAGTACAAAATCTAAAAGAATCGTGTAAAAAGATACCAATAATGAATTTCTTTTAATAGAAACCAAAGGACACCAAATCTAGCATGAAGTTAGAATTTAGGACAGCGCGTAGAATGGACTACTACTTTTGTGTGAAAAATACCAGAATAACTTACAGTCGACATTCGAAGTACTTAAAAGGCGTACTTCTGGGTATTTTATGCTGATTTCGTTGACGAATATAGCCAAATATCGTAGACAAGCAAATCATATAGATGAGTCTAAATTTAGAGATACTGAGGGTCTCTTGCTTTTGGAGATGATCGCAAAACATTTGGCTATTCAATGAACCAAAAACAGAAAAAATTTCATGATCACACAATTGAAGCCATTCGACGCGTCTGAGAAGAGAGTTAAGGACAATGAAGAATTCTAGCATTTTGGATGATATTTTTATTTAGCTGTAAACTGGACCACAACAACTAACAGCACGTCGGAGTGCGGAAGTCGTCAAAAAGCTGAGGTTAATATCTGGGCAGTGCTCCGTGACCTAATTTCAAAAGCGAAATCTGCAAAAATATTGTAGTGTTGCAGTGTATCACATGGTCGGCCCCGCACGACTATAGCCTTTGCTTACTTGTTCTTACTATGTATAATTTTTTGGAAAATTGAAAAAAATATTTTTATTTTTGAAAAAAATGATGTGCCAAAAAGAGATCTCAAATTTGTAGAAATAGTGAGGTGTTCAAATTTTTTAATAAATCGGACGGAGTTGTAAGAAGTTCTTAAGAATATCGCAGTCAACATCAATATCATTCAAAGGGACATAAGGATCCAGGTCATTTCGATGAGGAACACAAAACAAACATGTAAAAAAAGGAGATAAGTTCGGCCGGGCCGAACTTTAAATACCCTTTTTAACTTTAAAAATTAAAAAAAAAAAAAAAACGGTAGAAAATACCGCTTAAATTAAAACAATTTTTGGGGCATAAGTTTCCTCATCACGAACTTCAAATACGAAATTTTAAATAATTTCGGTCTATAATGTCCCTAGAATCATTAAAATACCGAATGTTCGGAGGTATTGTAATCACGCCATCTTCCGAACGAATGAAGATAGAAGGCTAAAATTTTGCATACATGTGTATTTTTCCAGTAGGCAGGTTCATTTCGTAAATGGGCCATGTCGGTCCATGTATCGGTATCTCCCTTTATTCTGTATTCATTATTCACTGGAATTTGTTCAAGTTTTGTATGTAGAAATCTCGAACTCCAACATATGACAAAATATTTCGTATGCAGGTCAAAGTCTTCGTATAGCCCCCATATAGCAATATTCAGTATACCTCCCACTGTACCTCCCAATATTCGGTATTTGGTTAGTTTTTAAAAGAATTATGTTAAACTTAGTATATGGAGTTCGGAATACCTGATATTCGTTTTTTTTTAAATATAGCGGGGTTTTTCTTCGGATTTTTTAAATTTTGCAAATTTCTATTAAATCTCAACTAATTAGAAATAAATTGGACGGGCCGATATTTTTATTTGTGAATTTTCTTAATCCTGCAGATGCGGGTTGTTGCTGTTTTAACACGTAAATTAACAAGTGTCGAAAAAATGTCCAGTCATCAATCGTTTGTCTCACCGTTTCTGACGCCAGTAATTTATATATTTTTAAATTAATGTTGGCGACATTTTTTAAAATATGTCAATGCTTTGAGCTTTTTCATTAGTTTTTTCTTTTGCAAGCAAACTGATTATCACTTTGACGTAAGTTCCAATTTCGGGGAAATCAAAAAACCAATGAAATGAAAATTTTATGTTTATTGCCTTCCAAAAAATAAGTGCATTATAATTTCGATTCCTGGAATATAGATTTTAAGGAATTTATAAAACTGGTGATATATAAAACTATTTCTCATTTGCAGTTGCAATGAAAAATTTAATTTTTATGTTGATGTTTATATTTTACACGCACACACCCATGCACACACACACATGAACATTGTTTCCTAGTTTACGAGTTGGCTTTCACTTGTTTTGCATATTTCCTATGTTTCAAATTCTTTTCCAACACAATGCAAGTGCGTGTATGTGTGTGTGAAATAAACATTTTATATTGCAGTAAATATTTGAAAACAATGGAAATGTTTTAGACGATTATTTCCCATGCACGTTTTTTGTTGGAAAGCAATGTGGGCCTGGGGTTCTTTTAGTTTAAATTTAGTTTTTTTTTTTTTTTTCAATATAAATTACGTGCAATTGTCAGGAAAATACTAAACTATTATTCTTTAAATTGAGCTTATAAATACTAACCTTTATTAAAAAAAGAATATTTGCGTTATTAAAAATATTTAAAATTTTTTTATGAAAGAATTCTAAAATAAGTGTCCAAACATAAAGGGTATATGATGCTAATAAAAAACAAATAAAAAAGTATAAGTCGGTATTGCCGATAGATGTCCGATTATTTAATTATAGTGTGACTTCTGTTATTATAATTCAAATTGTTGACCCTCTATTGTCCATTTCGTTTCGGACATAAATAAATATGATATAAACATCGCGACTTGCCAGATTTGGACTATATCGACTCTTCCTATACTTTATATGAGATATGTGATGCTTTTTGGAAAATGTTACAATGTGAATGAGGTATCAGATATAGTCGACCGAAGTATTGTGTTTTTATACTTAATCTAATATGCATAGAAACATTGGTATGGCAAAATTACAAGAGAATCGAACATTGTTATGTGAAATCATAAATTCCACTTTCATCTCAGGTTTGTGGTTAAAATAAATATTTTTAGATATATAGCAATTTGCAATGAATCTCTGACTTGTTTCGCAAGTTATGACTGCGGTACCAGAGTTATGATGGAGGTACCACCCTTTGAGGGTGAGGTACCAGAAGTGGTCCTCAGATATACATTGTGAGATGAAAAAACTGCAATCAACTTCTGACTGCTGCCATTTCTAAGCCACTCGTCCAAGCTCATTATATTGTTTACAATCGTACAAAAGCATTTTGGTGAGTATTTTCCAGAAAAGAAGTTATTCGTGATGGAAATCACGCGTGATAGTGTGATTTCTTTACATTTCGTGATTTCTTTACATTTACCGTGAAACTGGTAGCGTAACTCGACGCCAAGGAAGTGGACGGAAGAAAACAGCAGCATCAGCAGAAATGGTTCGAAAAATGGCTGGCAAGCTGAAAATATCGCCCAAAACTGTAACGTTGTAACATTTATACAGGGTGAGGCGAAAAAACTGCAACAAACTTCACACTGCTGTCATTTCTAAGCTACTCCTCCGACAGCTGTTAAAATTATTCCAGTGACAGCTCATTATAATGTTTACAAGCGTACAAAGGCATTTTGGTGATTCAAGCGTGATAGAGTAATTCCTTTATATTTGGCTGGAAAACCGCAAATGCCTTTCGTTAGAGAACTCCAGCATTTAAATGTGAATAAATCTTTTGTGTTTCGTACCATCACTCGTTACCGTGATGCTGGTAGGAACTGGACGGAAGAAAACATCAACATCAGCAAAAATGGTTCGAAAAGTAAAGAAGCGACTTGATCGAAACCCGCATTGACTGAACATATCGCAATACTCCATTCGGCAAATATTAAAAAATGAGCTCGGGGAATAGCCACTGAAATTCCAAATAGTACAAGAACTTACAACAGAAAGAAATTAGACTCAAAAGAGTTAAAGAGTTGCTTCGCGTGGCCGAAAGTGCTGAACTGCCGAATTTGGTTTTCTCCGATCTGAAAACATTCCTTGTCCAGCAGTTTGTAAACAAACAAAATGAACGTGTTTTCTTGCCAAAGAGATCAGCTGAAAATGTGCACATTCGGTTGGCCACCAGAACTCAAGCTCCGCTCTCCGCTCGTATTAATCGACCGTGGCATCAGAATAAATGCCGAATATTATCACGATAATATTCTGGAGGGTGTATTAAAGCCTGGGCACGCAAACATTTTGACGGTAGACCTTGGACATTCCAACAGGACTCAGCACGCGCCACTCAAGAATGGTTACATAATGAGGTTCCTCGCTTCATTTCCAGTGTACAATGGCCTCCAAGATCTCGGGATACCAATCCGTTGGGCTATTGTGTCTGGAGTATTTTGGAAAGCAAAGTTGGCAATAAAAAATACCAAAGTGTCGATCTCCTCAAGCAAGCGCTTCCCCGGGAGTGATCAAAATACCGCAGAACAACATTCGGGCAGCGTGTGACGGTTTCATTGGCCGTTTGGCCATAATTCATGCCAAAGGTGACCAATTCGAACAAATAAAAACTTATTCAAAAATAGAATAGTGTTATCTTGTTTGTTCGGGATACCCTAGTATTTTGTTTTTTGCAAAATGGTCTGACTTAATCCCATTATTGTTGTTTTTATAATTTGGAAGTTGCAAAATTTTAGTTAAATTGGATTGTCCTTTCTCTTTCTGTGCAATAAAATATATTTTATATATATTTTTATTTATTTTTCATAAATCTTGGATCTTTTGTGCGGAAGGTACCAGAAGGAGTGGACCGATCGTTCTACGTTTGATAACAATATTTCGATGTACCATGTTTGGGCCAAGTCGTATACTCCCTTCGAGATGTTCATGGGTATTCAGATAGACAGAGGGACGGACGGACATCGATACATCGATCCCAAATGCCTCGAATAGAATTTGGTCCAAAGAGACCAAGACTTTAAAGCCAGTATTTCGATGAGGCACGTTTTTTCCGTTTTTTTTTTATCTAGCTATATTCCTTGGGATTAAATATATAAATTACTTGCCCTCTTCATTTTCCATCTATTTTTAAACCCTTTTAATTCCCTCCTAATTTCCTCATTTCTCTCTCTCCATAATTTCCTTCCATTTCCTGTGCCTTCAGGAAATGACAAATGACAACCGTGTCAACAACTCCTTTACTTCCAACTTCCAACAGATGGTGTTAAGTTAAAATGTCTTAATTTTAATTCACACTTGCCTTCTGGCATGACACATTTCAGAGACAGAAAACCACAACCGCGAATACTAACCCAAACAAATAGCGAAAAACAATTGCAGATTAAAATTCATTTGTGTCTTATTTCAATCCTTTTACAAATTAAATACAAGCCAAGTCTAACAAAAACGACGACAGAACTCGAAACAAAACAAAAATAATGGGGTGTTAACAAAAAAAAAAAAAAAAAACAGTTAGAATGGACTATGCAAACAATAAAACGGCTTTCTTTCCTTTGTTAGCTTTTTCTTTGTTTTGGTTGTAGTTTTTTGTTTTTTCTACAAAATTAAGCAGATAATTCAGCGATTTTGTCATTTCTGCCATTTTCATGAAAAAAGCGGCGGCAACAAGGAAAAAGAGGACAACTGTAGATGGCAGCATAAATTGGAATTTAACTTGTCTGCAATGAGGCCAACTCTGTGTTTCTTAGAGTGGAGCAAAACATTATTGTGAAGTTGAAGAAGCTTGGCGTTTCGTTTGTAATTCCCAGAAAAAATTTAATAGTTCTGAGTGGATGAGAATAGTTTGGCGGAGGGTAAAAAATCTCCGACATACTATGGAGGGTGTGTGGGTTAAACATTTTAATGCATACATATTCTTTAGCAGTATAAAAATCGATGTCGATTTAATCATGTCCATCGGACTGTGAAAATCACTTAGGCTTTCGAGTGGAATATAAACGGTAGGAACAATTTTATCCGCATGTATTTTAGGTCCACAAAACTGCTGATCCACGTGGAGTTTTTGGGGGTTGTAGTCATATCTTTCAACCAAAGATTGTGTGTTACCTTGCAAAGAACTGCTATATAGGTTCAAATTATGGAATCTACGATCTAGCTATGTGCGTCCATCCACCCGTCTTATAGCCCGATCTTCACGAAATTATGGGGCTAAGGTCAGAATAAAATCTTATTATGGGGGAAGATGATCGCAAAATATTTAGGGGTTGGACCATGGACCAAAAAAAAAATAAAAAAACAGAAAAAAGCTTAATTTTGCAGATTCCCTAGACGTCACAATTATAGACAAATCGACTCGGAATTGTGCATGATGCTAGAGCTTGGGGCTGGGCAAAAGCCTATTACTATGGTTATACGAATCACAAAAAACACACGAAATAGCCACTTCTTATCCCGGATATCGTAGATTAAGCAAAATATATCCAAACTTATATGTCAAAGAAAGGGATGTTAGTTAGACCGCGTATAACTCGAGAACGTCTGTCTGTCAATGTCTTTTTGAAACAGGTCGCAATTATTGAAATTGGTAGGATGTAGCTTGGATGTAGCTCCCATGTATAGAGTCGTCCGATTTCATAAGTATTTTGCACAAAATGCTTCATATCAGTCCGAATAGAGTTAATGTCGGAACGCGTGGCCAAGTTCAGTCCAGAAGCATATCTGGCAATTGTGGCGAATATCGGTTCCGATTTACCTATAGCTCCCATCATATGTTTAATAGTCCTCCAAATAATATGGATTTTGGAACAACTGCTCAAATCTAGCCCTGAAGCAAGTTGTCAAATTTAGAAAAAAATCGATTCAGGCATAGCTTTAGCTCCCATATATATGTTTCATTCGATTTTGTGTTTAAATTCTTCACATTCCACATTCACATTATGCAGTCCACAGCAATGATATTTTGAACCAGATATCAGAGAGTCCACAGAAATACCTCTGGCAAATTCCATCTATTTCAGTTTTTTGTGCACCAAATACCTAATATCAGCCCAAATGGGCTGAATTTTAACACTTCCGACGGAATTCAATCTAAAAGCCATTGCTTTAATAATAAATATAATAGTATAGCTCTAATATATATGCTCATCCGATTTTGAGTTTAAGTTCCTCACATTCCTTAAATGCGCTCCACTGCAACGATATTCGGTAACAGATATCAGACACAGCTTAGAAATACCTCTGCCAAATTTGTATCCATATATGTTCAGATTAGGAAGTAGCTTCCATATGTCTATTGCTCCGACATATATTTTTATACCCTCCACCATAGTAACACCTCGAAATATACATTTTCGACCCCACAAGGTATATATATTCATGATCAGCACAAAATTCTATGTGGATTTAGCTGATGAAATTTTACTCAAATGTTTATTATGTCTGCAGGACTTTTGGTATTGAAAATGGGCCATGTTGGTCCACGTTTTGGTATAGCTCCCATATAATGGTTCCTCCCTATTTTCGGTATTTTGGCGATTTAAGCGACATTAATCACCGGAAATGTTTCAAGTTTGATATTATCAGAGAAAATTGTCTGTGCAGGCTCACGTCTTCGTATAGCCTCCATGTAACGGTACCTCCCGATATTGAGTACTTTGAAGATTTTAGCAATACTATTCGCCGGAATTGTATCAAATTTGATATTTGGACTTCGTAATGGATACTACAACCTATGACAGAAAATTGTCTCTGTTGGTCCAGTTCTTCGTATAGCCTCCATATAACGGTACCTACCAATATTCGGTTTTTTGATGATTTTAGCTACATTATTCACCGAATTTTTTTCAAGTTTCGCATTTGAATATTGTAATGGCTTATGACAAAAGTTGTCTATTCATGTCCACGTCATCGTATAGACTCCAATATAACGGCTAAATTCGGTATTTTTAAAATTTTATTAGAATTTTTAGCGGTTTTTTTATACCCTACACCAGAAGGTGGTCAGGGGTATTATGTATTTGTGTATTTGTTTGTAACAGGCAAAAGGAAACGATATAGACCCATAGTTCCTTTTGATGATCTGCATACAATCACTTTCTGAGTCGATTTATGCATGTCCGTCCGTCTGTCCATGTATTTTTGTAAACAAAGTACAGTTCGCATTTATTGCCCTATCCAGATGAAATTTTGCATATATCATTTGTTTGGCCCAAGGACGAACCCTATTGAAATTGGAGATAATCGGTAAAAATTTAGATATAGCTCCCATATATATCATCGTCCGATTTGCCCTTTTTTGTGCACCAAACTCTAATATTTGTCCAAATAGTATGAAATTTTGCACATACCAAATTAGGCCAAAAAAAAGTATGCCAAATTTGATTGAAATCGGTTCAGATATAGCTATAGCTCCCATATATATTGTTCATCCGATTTGATATATTTGTCCTCCGCATGTATG
>NW_026712355.1:0-66984 GCF_030504385.1 Musca domestica | reverse complement strand
AAAAAACTTACACCGCAACAGAAAAATATAGACTCAAAAGGGCTAAAGAGTTGCTTCGCTTGGCCGAAAGTGGTGAACTGCTGAATTTGGTTTTCTCCGATGGGAAAACATTGGTTGTCCAGCAGTTTGTAAACAAACAAAATTATCGCGTTTACATGCCAAAGAGGTCAGCTGAAGTCAAGCGCCGGCCATGGTGATAGTGTGGGCCGCCATAACAGCCGATAGTCGTATTCTGCTCGTATTAATCGACCATGGCATCAGAATAAATGCCGAATATTATCGCGAAAATATTCTGGAGGGTGTATTAAAGCCTTGGGCACGCAAACATTTCGGCCGCAGACCTTGGACATTCTAAAAGGACTCAGCTCGCGCCAACCAAGAATGGTTACAAAACAAGTAAGCAAAGGCTATAGTCGTGCGGGGACGACCATGTGATACCCTACAACACTACAATATGTTAGAAGCCCCCTTATGTCCAAATCCATGTTCGAAGATTTTGTTTTTAAAGTTATGTCACGGAACGCTGCCCAGATATTACCCTCAGCATTTTAACCAGGGACATTTGACCAATATTTACGCACTCCGTCGTGCTTTTATTTGTTGTGGTCCATTTTACACCTATATATATATATATATATATATATATATATATATATATATATATATATATATATATATATATATATATATATATATATATATATATATATATATATATATATATATATATATATATATATATATATATATATATATATATATATATATATATATATATACCAATGGTCAACCAAAATGCCAGAATTCTTCCTGTCCTTAACTCTCTTCTCAGGCGTGTCGATTGGCTTCAATTGTGTGATCGAGAAATTTCTCTGTTTTTGGTTTGGAACCTCTAAATATTTTGCGATCATCTCTGAAATCAAGAGGCCCCTCTCCAGCTCCAAATTTAGACTCATCTATATGATTTGCTTGTCTACGATATTTGGATATATTCGTCAACGAAATCAGCATAAAAAAATCAGAAGTTTGCCTTTTGTGTATTTCGGATATCGCCTGTAAGTAATATTGGTATTTTTTCACATAAAAGTAGTGGTCCATTCTACCCGCTGTTCTAAACTAACTTCTAACTAACTTCGTGTCCTAAATATCATGCAATCATAGGGTTCTATTCTGACCCTAGCCCCACCTCCATTCTGTAGGGTGATCACAAATTAACATGGACAGACGGACAAACGGACGGTCGGACGGACATACATAGCTAGATCGACTCAGCTCGGCGAACTAGAAAGATCCATATATACTTTCCTATGTGGGAAACCCATATTTCGAGGTGTTACATAATTTTTCGCTCAATCAAACTTATATAGGTACAATGAGGTTTGAGGGGTTTGGACGGGATTGGCAAAAATACCGCAGAACAACATTTGAGCAGCGTGTGACGGTTTCATAGACAAATCTAAACTTATACTAAAATTTGATGCTATTTCCTACATTTTTGCTTTCAATTAATAAAGTTTAATGAATGTAAAAATTATGGCGTTTGACTTTGTTGCAGTTTTTTCTATCTCACTCTGTATACGATATCGTGGACCTATATAGCCAATTCTCTTTTAGGGAATTAAGTACTTAGAAGGAACTCCTTGTGAGGATTTTATGACAATTGCGTTGAAAAATGGGGATAGAATCATAAAATACCGAGTTTATATGATACCGTGGAACTATATAGAAAATTCCAGGGAGTAATGTACTCATAAGGTAATCCTTTTGTGGATTTTAAGACAATTTCATTGGAAAATATGTCTGAAATCATAAAAATACCGAATATCGGGGGTACCGTTATATGGACGCTATACGATATCGTGATATACGATATCATGGGCCCACATAGACAATTCTATTTCAGGAGGTAATGTACTCACTAAGAACTTCTTGTGTGGATTTTCAGACAATTCCATTGCAAAATGTGGCTAAAATCATCAAAATACTGATTATCGGGAGGTGCCGTTATACGGGGACCTATATAGACAATTCTCTTCCAGCGGATAAAGTACACACATGGAACTCCTTGTGTGGATTTTCAGACAACTCCATTGAAAAATGTGGCTTAAATCATCAAAATACCTAATATCGGGAGGTGCCGTTATGTGGGGGTGGACCGATGTAGCTTATCTTCTAACTTGACCTGCCTGCAGACAAAAAGTAGATCTGTGTAAAATTTTAGCTTCCTATCTTATTTCTTTTTGTCTGTAGCATGATTACAACAGACGGAGAGACGGACAGAGGACGGACATGGTGGAGGGTGTTAAAGTACACGATATAAATCCAATAATAGGTGTTCTGGCAGCCCTAGCCAATTTTTTCCAATGAATAAACTGCATGTTGCTCATTTGGCTTAATAAAGATAGTATTGTTAGCTTTTTGACACATCAGCCCTAAGTTCCTCTTTAGGTATTTTTATTCATTTGATTTTGGAAAATTTAAGTTGTCCCTTGGTGAAGAGTAAAACAAGACCCCTCCGGTCAATATTAATGTCGTCTTAAATTCGTATTGTTTTCACTTTTCACCAATATTGATGGCCTAAAAGATGCATGAGTTTTTTATAAAACTTAAATGTTTATACCGCCTTCGGTGACGCTCAAGTATTCCAAGTCGTCCAAATTGAAGTGAGTAATGGTTTGTAATTTTGTAAGAGTGCTTATGACCAACGCGCTTGCAGGGATTTCGTCTTCCTTTGTTTCCGTTTCAGATTGTGTGAATGAGTAGTAGTTCGTGGCAAACACACCTGTTATACACGAAAAAGTATGTGTGTTTGTACTGAGTGTCGTTGGTAAGATACGCCATAAAGCTGAATATTAACTTAAATTCCTCAATTCCTTTAAACAAGCTATAACATTTACACCAAACCACCAGGAACTACCTAAACTGAAGCAATTTCATTTTATTACTATTTGCCAGAACGTCATCTGACGGAGCAAAAAAAAAAAAAAAAAGAAGAAGACGAGGGCAACGAAATTCCAATGAAACCCCTTTTTTGCACTCGGTGCAATAAACACAACAACACGCGAATGTGAAATAAAGAAATGTTTTTTTTTTCCTTTTTTCTTTTCTTCCCTTCAAATTGAGGTGTCGGACAAGACGCTTTAAGAACTTCATGAATTAGTCACTTGATTGTGTGAGCGTTTGGTGTGTTCGTGTAAAGTATTTAAGTAACAATACAACGAAAACACCCAAAACAAGGAGAAGAAAAGAAAGCAAACGCGATGGAACAAAACGGCAAAACGAAAATTAATGGACTTCCATGTCGTCACTTTAAATTTGGAAGAATTTCAACTCAAAAGGGCATTAGAAAACTTCAACATTCAGTCGAAAATGAAGTAATATAAACATTTGTTTATGGGTTTGTGTGTGTGTGTGAGAGAGTGAATGAGAGCGAGTTTTCTTTATATGCTTTCTATATAAAGTTCTTAGTAATGGTAATAAATCAAAATCCTTGATGTGGAACATGAACATTTCCAGCGTTATCGCAAACAGTGGTTAACAAGATTAATAGATATGTGAACGGAAGAAAATAACTACTCTTAAGTGAGAAAACGGGTTTCGGGTAATCCATTAGAGCTAAAAAAAATACTTTCTGTAATTAAAAAATAGGTCGATATCTTACTATGTTAAATCGGGTGAAGATATATATGGTAGCTATACCCAAAACCGAAACGATCTCTAAAAAATATGGCTGAGGTATTCCTATGCTTTATCCGATAGCAAATATGGAGATCATTTCCGGGTCTGAGGTACTTAAATACAAATTCGGAAACATACATATGGGACCTATAGCTGTATCTTAAGCGAATTTCACCAAATTTGACACAAGTTCCATCCTATTCAGACTAATATTACAGATTTGGTGCACAATAAAAGCAAATCGAATGATCGATTATCATCAATTTCCATGGGCCAAGCAAAATTGCATCTCGATTGGGCGATAAATGCCGTGCTGAACTTTAAATACCCTCCCCCATTCGGTAAAGAAAAAAAAATATATAACAATATCTGGATTCAAATGTGTTCCTCTTTGAACTACAAATACCGGGAATTATGCTGATACGAGGGCTTATCGAAAATCTAGAACCTAATGGCAAAATTATCCAAATACTAAAAAAAAAAACAAGTAAAAAAGCTGTAAGTTCGGCCGGGCCGAACTTTGAATACCCTCCATCATTTGGAACGTAATTTTCAAAAAAAAAATCCGTTAAAAATTGTGTTAAAATTAGGGTATGTCATAGGCTGTAGCATCCATCACCAACTACAAATACCAAATTTGAAACAATTACGGTAATAATTTCGCTAAAATCAACAAAGTACCGAATATCGGGAGGTACCATTATATGGGACCTATACGAAGACGTGAACCTTCAGAGACAATTTTCTGTTATAGGCTGTAGTATCCACTACCAACATCAAATACCAAATTTGAAAGAATTCCTGCGAATAATGTCGCTAAATCAACAAAGTACACAATATCGGGAGGTACAGTTATGTGGGGGCTATACGAAGACGTGGACCTTCACAGACAATTTTCTGTCGTAGGCTGTAGTATCCACTGCCAATATTAAATCCCAAATTCCGGTGAATAATGTCGCTAAAATCATCAAAATACCGAATATCGGTAGGTACTGTACTATGGTGTAGGGTATAAAAATATATGGGAGACATATCCAAATTTAGACCGATCTCTAAAAAAATTTGTACACATTGCTTGCATCAAATATCGTTGTTTTAGAGTTCATTCGACAGTAAGGAACACAAATAGCAAATCGTATTAACAATATATATGGGACCTAAAGCTATATGGGAACCGATTCTCATCCTTCTAGGCTTCTAGGTGTGCCAAAATCAATCGCTTTCGGACTTTCATTAACCATTTGGTGCTCCAATAACTTAAAATTGGATAAAGATGTATAAGAGAGCTGTATACAAATCTGAACCGATCTCGATAAATTTTGTTAAAATTGTTTCAGAGCAGTATTTGATATATTTCAACGAATATCTTTACTAAAAAGTGCAAATTACTGCTATGGGGGACAAATTTAACAAAGCGGATGGACAATATATATATTGAACTATAGCTATATGTTAACCGATTCCCACTAAATTATTATTATTTCTAGGCTCAATCTGGTTATATGTGCCAAATTCCATCCAATTTGGACTAATATTACACAGCTGGTGCCCAATAAAAAGCAAATAGGATCAAGATATATATGGAAGTTTTATCTAAATATTGACCGATTATCCCGATTTCAATAGGGACCGTCCTTGGGCCAAATAAATGATGCATGCAAAATTTCATCTCGATCGGATTTCATGCGACCAGTATTTTGTTTACAAAAATACATGGACAGAAGTACGGACGAACGACGGACATGCATAAATCGACTCAGAATGTGATTCTATGCAGATGATCGAGAGGAAATATGGGTCTATCTCGCTTCCTTCTCTATGTTACAAACAAACTCACAAAGACATAAAACCCTTACCACAATATGGTGATATTTTCCATACGTGGGATTTTGATTTTAAGAAGATATATGCCATTGAAATTTTCCTTTAGAATGAGAACCTTCTCAAACTATAAGGGGCAGGAAGCGGGCATAGCCTAATTGCTACATTTCCACCCCTTCTCTGGTACCTCCCCCACAAAGGGTCAACATTTTGAATAACCAAAAGGATCATAAAATCAGAAATAAGCATAAGATTCTCTTCAAATTTCAAACATGCGATTACTTTTACTAATACAACTCTTTCTGCTTCTTCCCTCCGCTCATAAAACCGAAATAATCATCCAACTCTCTTCTAATATCACAATCACTCTGGCTTCCGAACGAATTAAAAATTAATAAAAATTTACTCAAAGATGTATTATATCTGCAGGACTTTTGGTATTGAAGATGGCCATGTAGCTCAACGTTTTGGTACAGCCCCATATAACGGTACTTCCCGATATTCGGTATTTGAATGATTTTAGCGACAATATTCATCGGAATTTTTTTAAATTTGGTATTTGATATTCGAAATGGATACTACAGCCTAAGACAGAAAATTGTCTGTGCAGGTCCACGTCTTCGCATAGACCCTTATAACATTACCTCCCTATATTCGGTATCTTGATGATTTTAGCTACATTATTCACAGGAATACATTCAAATTCGGTATTTGATGTTCGTAATAGATTCTACAGCCTATGACAGAAGATTGTCTGTGCAGGTCTACGTCTTCGTATAACCCCCATATGACGGTACCTCCCGATATTCGGTACTTTCTTGATTTTAGTGACATTATTCACCGGAATTCTTTCAAATTTGGCATTTGTTCGTAATAGATGCTACAGCCTATGACAGGAGACTGTCTGTGCAAGTCCACGTCTTCGTATAGCCCCCATATAACGGTACCTTCCGATATTCGGTATTTTGATGATTTTAGCGACATTATTCACCGAATTTGTTTCAAATTTGGTATTTGAATTTCATAATAGATGCTACAGCCTATGATAGGAGATCGTCTCTGCAGGTCCACGTCTTCGTATAGCCCCCCTATAATGGTACCTCCCTATATTTGGTATTTTGATGATTTTAGCTACCTTATTCATCGATTTTGTTCAAGTTTCGCATTTGAATATTGTAATGGCTTATGACAAAAGTTACCTATGCATGTCCATGTCGTCGTATAGCCCCCATAACAGCTACATTCGGTATTTTTAAAATTTAAACAGAATTTTTAACGGATTTCATTGTTTTTGAGAATTGCCAAATTCGTTCCAAATAGTGGAGGGCATTCAAAGTTCGGCCCGGCCGAACTTACAGCTTGTTTACTTTTTAATATTTATGAATTCCTGGTGTTAAGTTAATATTTAGACTTTTGACGTCAGTAGAATTTTATGACGAATAATTTTGCAGAATATTTAACTTGTTATGGTCCCGTTTAAAGGTATTTTTAACCACATTTTTATAAATGCACAAAAAAGACTTCTTTGTTGACACGCGTAGGGGTTTAAACTCAAAAAAGTCGTATTTTATCTGCAATAATCTGCTGGAATCTCCTTGTAACCATATTTTATGCGTTACCCGGTGATTTAAATATATAGGGTTTAAAATAATTAAGCCTAAAAATATCTTAAATCGGCAGGAACAGTCATATGAGAGCTACACCGAAAAATGTATCATTCTCAATTTATTGCTTTACTCCGAGTTGACCTACTCATTGAAATCCTAAAATACTAAATTATAGCCAATTCCGTTGTTAAAAAAATATTCTCAAGAAAAAACCGAAATACCAAGTTATAACCATTGCTGTTCAAAAACAGGGTCAAAACACTCAGAAAATCCTTTTTCCAAACATGACCGATAATTATATCTCTAATCTCACGAAACTTGCAGACAAAATTTAAAATTATGAATAAAACTTTACTCATCTAAGTCGATCTCTTCTAAAATATAAATCTTCTTAGAATATTAAGCTGATCCAGAATATACACATTTTATTGGCTTTTAATGATTATTTTGAGGGCGGTAGTGTGATTAAGATCGCTAATACTTAAGAAATGAACTATACTATGACTAGGACTTACCCACAGCCCTTTTGTTGGGGAAATATAATGCCATCATACTTTTTGAGGTTAAGCAATCATTTCATGTGAATACTGCGATTGCCAAAAATATGATTGAATTGATTGTACTCCTTTCTTTCTTTTTCTTCGAATTTTCGAGTATGGAAAAAACGACTAAATTGTGAGCATTTCCCTCCGAATATGGATGCAATGCATTTTTCATCAGTCCATCTTAAAGCATTCGATTTTCATAGATAAAATATCAGACTTAAAATTTGTTTGTAATTCGCCACCACATTCCAAGGTCAGCAATTCTCCAATAATTCCAGCTGATAGTTTCTCTTTCTCATTAAAATATAAAAAAATTTCTCCAGAATGTTATACCAGAATATAAATAAATTATATTCCTTCAAATGATTTTCAGTTTTCTTTTTTTCAATGCCTATCCAGGTAATAACCCTCAATTTGAAATTTTTAATTTCAAACAATGAAATTTTTTTGACTTTGTTTAGCCTACTACGATTATTTTAATTTCTACAACACTAGAATAAATTCAATACAAATTAACTGTACTAAAATATACTAAAAATGAAATCCATTGTATTGGTCAAACGGATCGGGTTAAAATTCTGAAATTTGGATGAATGGGATGTATGATAGATGCAGATGTTTTTTGTAGCGAAATAAAACTCTAGAGTTATATAGAGCATGATTTTGAAAATAAATGTATACCTTATATTCAGTTTTCGCGGTTTTGAACGAGTTATTTGGCTTTTTATTTGTTTTAATAGTTATTCTGACATTACAAGCCAAACAAGTAGACCTCTAAACTTGCAATTTTTTCAAAGTTCATTGTACCATGGGTATAGTTAAAGTGTATCTATTTGGTATGAGAATTATGCTGAGGAACTGGTGTCGATATAAGGAGGTGATTTTTGAAATGTGTTCTAAATGTACAAGGTTGAGAGTTCAAAGTGGTTTAGGAAATACGTACTAAAAAATCGAAAAGTACTAAATGGTACTGAATTTGGTATATGAGAAAGGGATAGGGCGGGGAATCTTTTTGTGTAATATTAGCCCAAATAGGATAGAATTTGGCACTTTTGACCGAATTGAATCTAGAAGCTAGTATGTCAAAATTGGTGAAGATCGGCTCAGATATACCTATAGCTCCCATATATATATTGTTCATCCGAATTGTAATATTCGTCCCCCACAGCCATAATATACACTCCGTAACAAAGATATTTCGGGAAATATATCAAATACAGCTCAGATATCTTTGCGAAATTTTATCGAGATCGGTTCAGATTTGGATATAATTTTGATATATAACTTTGTCCGATTTCAGGTTTATTGAGCACTAAATGGGCAATAAAAGCCCAAAAAATTGTTTTTTAGGCCTCATTTTATAATCGAAATTTGTATTTACGAATAATATGTTACTGTACACTTGTATTTTCCAACCAATTGTTAGATCCTATAATTGTTGAATATTTATTCAAAATACTTATGGAACAGTGTTGACTTGTTTGTTCGGGATACCATAGTATTTTATTGTTGCAAAATGGTGAGGCTTAATCCCTTTATTGTTGTTTTTATAAAAACAAC
Organism: Musca domestica; assembly: GCF_030504385.1. Classification (NCBI taxonomy): domain Eukaryota; kingdom Metazoa; phylum Arthropoda; class Insecta; order Diptera; family Muscidae; genus Musca; species Musca domestica. Next base: position 57,773 of record NW_026712355.1, on the reverse strand, counting down.
GTTTGTTTATTAGTGGAGAATGATGATAATATTTACCAGGGGGTAAGGCAAGGGAAACAGTTATCTTGCTTTTTGTCTGGGATATTCTCCCCAGAATTATTTTAAAAATAACTTCTATGACAAAAAAAACATTTTTTACCCAAGTGACGATATCGTAAGCTCTATAAAAGAGGAGCCAAAGAATTAAATAAAACTAAAATTCTTTTAGAAAATCTTCTAAATCTTACAACCGCACTTATATACTTATGGATAATTCTACGTCTAATCAATGAGCTTATTCCCTCACATTAACATAGAAGTTTCATCTATATTGATATTTTAGTATTTAATTCTATTTTAGTCCATATGTCTCTAAATAAACACCAGTCTCTGATTATTTTCCAGGAAACCTCAATAACTTCTTAACTCAACAGCCTTCATATCCACTGTTCGCAATATTGCAAACTAAAATAACAAACTATGGTTGATGATTGAGCAATTCAATGTATGCGACTATGTATGTACGTATTTTAGTTGGCTGGTTGGTGTTACAATCATTTCCGCCTTCCAAATTCGTTATGTTTGTTATTTCTTTTGAGCGCGTGTTTGTTTGTGTGTGTGTGTGTGTAGGTGCCCGTTGCCAGTTTCTGCAATGTGTTCATAATAGCCCTTGCCTTCACACTCACACATTACATATATGAGATTCACGTGTGTTGTAGAATTCTGTATATATGTGAATATGTTGGTGTTTACGGCAAATCAAACGGCTCCTTTGTTCATGACCAACACGACGCCTTAGCCAAACTCCAAAATCTCCGCAAATCCACAATGCTACCACAAAATTCTGCAGAGATCATTAATCATAGACAAAAAAAATTCGATTCGGCATTTCCCACTGCGAGAGCGAGATGAGATAAAAGAAAAAAATATGAAATAAATCAATTTCATTTTTGAATCGACGACCAACAAAGCACCACCTACCCACTCAACACCAAAAGGAGGGGGAAACAAATAATGCTACTAAGCGGAAATTTGACAGCTATATGATTACCGAACTGGTTCAAGTGTTTGTTGAAATAGTGGATGGAAAGGGTGAGGCTAATGCTGAACATCGCATAATTTAACAATGATTTAAAATGTCAAAAGATTAAATAATTATAGGAAATTAATGAGTTTTATTCAAATATCTGTTGGCGAAAGGAAATCGAAAAGAATGAATTATGATTATAATAATTATTCGTTTTTTAGAATTTTAGAATATAATGAAGGTTGTATAGAGGTTACAAAAAGTATATGTTGTCGATAACATCATTTCCGGGAATTCCAATTTTACATTAAAAAAAGCTTATCATAGCCAGACGCTTTTACACAAATTCTGTAGCTTTTATCTTTAGCTACAGGTTGAGATAAAAAAATGCAACAAAGTCAAACGCCATAATTTTTTCATTTTTTTTTTAAATTTTATTGAATGAAAACAAATAATGTCGGAAATAGCATCAAATTTTAGAATAAGTTTAGATTTGTTCGAATTGGTCACCTTTGGCAAAAATTCTGGCCTTCACATGGCTAATAAAACCGTCACATGCTGCCCGAATGTTGTTCTGCCATTCCCGGCTTGCTTGAGGTGATCGACACTTTGGTATTTTTTTGTGCCAACCTTGCTTTCCAAAATACTCCAGACACAATAGTCGGACGGATTGGTATCCGGAGATTTTGGTGGGCATTGTGCGCTGGAAATAAAGCGACAAACCTCATTTTGTAACCATTCTTAGGTGGCACGTGCTGAGTGCGATTGTGCTGAGTCCTGTTGAACTGTCCATGGTCTGCGGCCAATATCTTTGCTTGCCCAAGGCTTTAATACACCCTCCAGAATATTTTCGCAATAATATTCGGCATTTATTCTCATGCCACGGTCGATTAAAACGAGCGGAGAGCGACAATCGGCTGTTATGGCGGCCCACACCATCACCATGACCGGCGTTGGAGTTCTGCTGGCCAACCGAAGGTGCACATTTTCAGCTGACCTCTTTGGCAAGCAAACACGATCATTTTGTTTGTTTACAAAATTCTGGACAACGAATGTTTTCTCATCGCAGAAAACCAAATTCGGCAGTTTACCACTTTCGGCCAAGCGAAGCAGCTCTTTAGGTCTATTGAGTCTATATTCTTTCTGTTGCGGTCTAAGTTCTTCCAATTTTTGGAATTTCAATGGCTTTACCCTGAGCTTATTTTTCAATATTTGCGCAAATGGAATATTGCAATATGATCAGTTCACGAGCCATTTTTCGGCCACTACGACGTGGGTTTCGATCAAGTGGCTTCTTTACTCTTCGAACCATTTCTGCTGATGTTGCTGTTTTCTTCCGTCCACTTCTTTGACGTCGGGCTACGCAACCAGTATCACGGTAAGGAGCGATGTTACGAGACACAAAAGATTTATTCACATTTAAATGCTGGAGTGCTCCAACGATAGCCACTTGTGGTTTTCCAGCTAAATATAATGAAATCACACCATCACACTTGAATTCCATCACGAATAACTTTTTGTCTGGAAAATTCTCACCAAAATGCTGCTGTACGCTTGTAAACAATATAATGAGCTGTCACTGGAAAAATTTTAACAGCTATCGGACGAGTGGCTTAGAAATGACAGCTTACTGAATTTAGTTGCAGTTTTTTTATCTCACCCTGTACTTTTATGAAAGGTAGTAGATGTTACTAAATTCGGTATTGGGTAAACGGAATGAAGTTAGAATCCCGAAATTTGATATGGAGGTCTCTGCTATAGCTGGGATATGGAGGCGATTTTGGAAATGTGTACCAGAATTGTATGAATGGTTCTAAATGGTACTAAATGTGGCATTAGGGAGGTAAAAGGGCTGGAATACTCAGATTTGTTATAGATGTCCTGTTGGTATCTGTAGGTGAGAGAATCATCAGTTTTTGAATATCCTTTCCCTATTTGTACCAAATGGTACTAAATTTCATAATGGGTGAAAGTAAAAGTTTAAATCCTGAAATTTGATATCAAGGTCTCTACTGTTGGTATGTGAGTTTGAGATGTGTAGATTGTTTTGAAAATGTGTACCATAATTGTTCGAAAAGTACTAAACGGTACTAAATAAGGCAAAGTGGGAAATTACAGAGCTGAAATCCCGAAATTTGATATGGATGTCACTGTGGTGCCTGGTTATACCCTACACCACAAGGTGATTAGGGTATTATGTTTTTGTGAATTTGTTTGTAACAGGCAAAAGGAAACGAGATAAACCCATAGTTCCTTTTGATGATCTGCATAAATTCACATTCTGAGTCGATTTATGCATGTCCGTCCGTCTGTCCATGTAGTTTTGTGAACAAAGTAAAGTTCGAATTTATTAACCGATCCAGATGAAATTTCGCACAAATAATTTGTTTGGCCCAAGGACGAACCCTATTGAAATTGGAGATAATCGGTAAAAATTTAGATATAGCCGCCATATATATCTTCGTCCGATTTGACTTTTATTTTGCACCAAACGTGTAATATCAGCCCGAATAGTATGGAATTTTGCACATGCGACCAAATGAGGCCTAAAAATAAGTATGACGGATTTGATCGAAATCGGTTAAAATATAGCTATAGCTTCAATATACATAGTTCATCCGATTTGTTATTTTAATCCTCCGCAGCCGTAATATGCACTCTGTAACAACAATATTTGGGGAAATATATCAAATACAGCTCGGAAATACCTTTGCAAAATTCTATCGAGATCGGTTCGGATTTGGATATATCTCCCATATATAACTTCGTCCGATTTACCTTGAAATTTGGCACTTACGACCGAATAGAGTCTAGAAGCTAGTATGTCAAATTTGGTGATGATCGGTTCAGATATAGCTATAGCTCCTATTTGCATTGTTCATCCGGTTTGTTATATTTGTTACCCACAGCCGTAATATGCACTCCGTAACAACGATATTCAGGGAAATATATGAAATACAGCTCAGAAATATCTTTGCCAAATTTTATCAAGATCGGTTCAGATTTGGATATAGCTCCCATATATATATATATCAAATGGGCAATACAAGTCCGAATTTAAAAGATACAAATACTTCGGCATATTTAGTCTTTTGAACTTTAAATTATAATTATAATCATAGCGTGTATGATTGAATTCTCCCATAAAAACTTTTAATTGTTATGTGGAGCTCTACTAAATTAGCAAAGTGGTGTAGGGCATCATAAAGTCGGTCCGCCCGACTTTAAGACTTTCTTTACTGGTTTTAATTTAATTAAAGCAAATTGTCATTCTAAGTTAACATATTGTACTCTTTACTTATTCTTTGATAAATACAGTGGTAGAGGGTATAAAAATGTAGGCCCGACCGAACTTAAAACCCTTTTTTACTTGTTATTATTCGAAATGTTGAACTTTTGTGGAGAAGCAGGAGAGAGAAAAGAACCTACGATGTGCGGAATTGAAACTATATTTGATAATAGATTCTTCCAATATTGGATGTATCGCAAAATTTTGATTTTTTTGGGAGAAGGTACTACAAGGACCAATATCCACCAAAATTTTATTAATACAAGGTGGCGCAAAAGTAACCCTCCTACCAGAAAGTGCTATAAATTCTACGATTGCCCCCTAATGCCAGTCGTGTTTTGACATTTTTTGTAGTAAACACAGCGTTAATTAACTAGTTTACACTACACTTCTCCAGAACGCGGAATATTGTTGAATATTTATTAGACCAATAATCGGTCGGTGGTTTGACACAACGTCAATTTCGTCCAGATTTTCTGCCCACCCATCGTCTACAGGTGGAACACTGCGACGTTTAGTCGTTCGCCTCAGGCGTGGCACACCCTGTAGTATACATTCTGCAGAGAATATTGTTGTAGCTGTAGCCGAGTATGTCATGAAAGCGTCGTCGACATCGACCAGACGACGTGCCGCTAAAATGGGTATCAGTCGACGGTCTTTACAGCGAATTTTTGTACAAAATTTGAAGATGTTTCCGAACAAGCGCGTCTAACATACGCTCAAGCCATTCTTAAGATGATTTTTCATCAAAAATAATCATGAGTGATAAGGCCCATTTCCATCTTAGCGGGTACATAAATAAGCAAAATTTACGCTTCTGGGGCACTTAAAATCCGCGTGTAACCCACGAAGAGCCATTACACCCGCTCACTGTATGCTGTGCTGTTTTTACTGGGGGAGACATCGGATCTTTTTTCTCCGAAGAAGTCGTGGGCCAAACGGTTACTGTGGATGGTGAGCACTGCAAAGCAATGATCAACGACTTCTTTTTGGTAACAACAGGACGGTGCAACGGCATACTCTGCATGTTCCACAATCGATATGATGAAGAATGCACTTCCCGGGCGCCTAATCTCCCGTTTTGACGATTTAACTCAAAATCTTTTTTTTTTGGCTTAATGTATCAGATGATGAATGGATCGATCATGTCTCCAATATTTTACCATAGATCTGCTAATGTTTCAAGTATTGCAAATTTTTACAAAAATATTCATTTAAATTGAAAACGGCCCACATAGGTAGCCATTTGGATATAGGCCCCATACTTGGATTCCAAAATGTTGTTAAAACACCGAAAATTAAACGTTTTCTTTGTTACGAAAAAAAAAACGTAATTTCGCATTGAATTTCATTCGAAATTTAATTTTATTTATTTATTTTCACATGTGGTATTCGGCTACCCATTATCTCCACCAGAATTCAGTCCCTCCATTTGGCTTGTATTTTACTCAAGATATTTGTTGATTTATTGACACTTCGTGACACTGACACTCACCTTTTGAGGTTATACAACGTTGTTAAGTTTACTTAACAATGCGAAAACCAACGCATACCCTGACATACGCAGGGCTGTCACATGCGAACAGAAGTTCGAAAAACAATCTCACAAATCGAAGAAGAGTGAAAATATGTGTGTATGTGTGGAAAACGCAAAACAAGATAATGTGAAAAAGGACCGGGAAAATTCAATAAAACAAGGAAATGTAAACAGCATACCTTGAGCGGGGCATTGACAATGGTGTGAATTGTCATGATGTAGAAAATAAAATTACACGAAAGAACCCTGAAGCCAGAACGTAGAATAAGAAGGGATTTATCTATTTTTGACATATGTGCAAACACACACACACACACACTAGCACTCTTACACAGCGTGGGAGTAGGTGTTTTCAGTCGAATGTCAAGTTAATATTTCTTGGAGGCTTACTTTGAAATGTGTGTACGTGTGCGTGTGAGTGTTAGGGTCCTCTCCTCTTTGTTGAAAAACGAGGGGTGACACCCTAAGTTCAACTGTCACTTTCTCTGACATTCTTCATATGTTATCCCTTCACATTTGAAGGCGAATGCTGTTCGCAGCCCGAAGGGACATATTTGTACATTAACATAAGTCTTTATTGAAGGAAACAGTTGTTTCGGGGATTTACAACGTAATTTAAACAAACATTTAACATTTCTAAATGAAGGCAACAGGTGTTTACTTTAAAATGTAAAATTTAAGGGGAGTAATTTTAAACGAGGTAAAAATTTTACATCGGAAATAAACTAAAAGCAAATAATTTTCATAAAAGAAATTAAAAGTACATTTAAATCCCAGTAGATTTAAGAAAAGATAACAAGTAAAATGTGCGTTTAGTTCTTATAAAGGCTTTACTTCCTATACCCTTCACCACCATGTTTATCAAAGTTAAATAAAATAATGAAAAAAGTAGTAAAGTATGTTAACTTCAAATATCAATCCGAATATCAACAAGTAAAAGTCTGTAAGTTCGGCCGGGCCGAACTTTGAATGCCCTCCACATTTGGAACGAATTTGGCAATTCTCAAAAACATTAAAATCCGTTAAAAATTCTGTTAAAATCTCAAAAATATTGAATGCAGCTGTTATATTATGGTCTAAAAGACGACAGGACCTGCATAGGTAACTTTTGTCATAAGCCATTGCAATAAATGCGAAATTTAAAAAAATCGGTGAATAATGTAGCTAAATTCATCAAAATACCGAATATTGGGAGTAACGTTATATGGGGGCTATACGAAGACGTGGACCTGAACAGACAATTTTCTGTCATGGTTTGTAGGATCCAATTTGAACTTCAAATGCCAAATTTGAAACAATTCCGGTGAATAATTTCGCAAAAATCAACAAAGTACTGAATATCGAAAGGTATCGTTATATGGGGGCTGAACAGACAATTTTTCATCTTAGGCTGTAGTACCAATTTCGAACTTCAAATACCAAATTTGAGACAATTCCGGTGAATAATGTCGCTAAAATCATCAAAATGCCGAATATCGGGAGGTATTGTTATATGGGGCCTACACCAAAACGTCAACTTACTTGGCCCAGTTTCAATACCGAAAGTACTGCAGGCGTAATATACATTTGTTTAAAATTTTATCAATATTATTCAGTGATTTCCACAGACGAACAGACGAATAGACGGACGGGCATTGCTAAATCGACATTTGTTATGCTGATTAAGAATTTATCTACTTTGTGGGGTCTAAAATGTATATTTCGAGGTGTTACAAACGGAATTACAAACTTAATATACCCTCCATACTATGGTGGAAGGTATAAAAATAACGAATTCGAATGTCAAAAATAACGAAATACATATCATCACCTAATTTGGTTGGAAATTGTGACCGAAACCTTCGAAAGACGGAATAACGGGAGGTACGCTTATGTGGAGTCTATACCTAATGGATCAATATAGTGTATTTTTAATACCAACGAAATGACAAATATAATATGCCCTCCATTGTATGGTGGAGGATATAAAAACACATTGTAGGGTTCAAGACGCACTTCATTTGAGGTTACGTATAATTCTCCAACAAGGCATTACTTGAAAACATCACTAATGGTACTAAAAATTTAATTCATTGCATTGTTAAAACGGATAGAGGTAGAATCCTTTAATGTTGGTGATGGGTTGTAGGATAGATGCACTAATGCTTTTTTTTGAAATTCAGACTAAAGATGCACTAAAAGTACTATAAATCTAATCACTATATTGTTGACCACTTGACAATATGTGTTCGGATAGAGCTGAGATATAGACATTTGGTACACGAATTAATTCGAGGGACTTGCGTTGATATAAGGAGGTGGTTTGTGAATGTGTACTGAATTTAAGAATTGTACTAAATGGTTCAAATTTTGGCATAATTTGGATTTGGATAAACGGATAATGGAGCTGGAAATTTTAAATAATGATATTGAGGTCACTGTTAGTATGTAGGGTTGAGATTTAAAGGTGGTTTTTAAAATATTTACTAAAAGGTTCGAAAAGTACTAACTGGTACAAAATTTGGTATGTGATAAAAGGTCCTTCAGTTTATAACTTGATATAAAGAAATAGTGGTCTTTTATTAAATGCTATTCACTTAATATAAATTAAACCAGATCTTAGCACCAGATACCTACAGAGACCTTAATATCAAATTTCGTGATTACAGCTATATCCCTTTACCCAATAAACAATTTAGAACCATTTAGTATCTTTCGAAAGCCACACCACCAAAACCACATAATTGTTTAAACACAGGCACAAACAATGACATATAAATTTGAGATTTAAAATTTTCAAGATTTCCGCTATTATTTCACCTAATACAAAATTTAGTACCATTTCGTACTTTCCGTACAAATATGGTAAATCTTAAAAACCAGCTCCATATCTAAACCTTAGACACCAACAGTGACATCCATATCAAATTTCAGGATTTCAGCTCTATACCTTCACCTAATACCCAATTTAGTGCCATTAAGTACTTTTCGTACAAATATAGGACGCATTTCCAAAGTACCGTCAAGCCGCAAACACAGATACCATTTGCAATCTAAAAATAAAATTTCAAAATGTTATCTCGGTCCTAATACCAAATTTCAGATTTAGTAGCACTTAGCTCTTTTCGAAAAATTATAGTAAACATTTCCAAAATCTCATACATATCATAACAACCGACAGCAATAGTGACATCACATTTAAGGATTTCAGCTCTATTTCTTCACCCAATACCAAACTTAGTACTATTTAGTTCTTTTCGTACAATTATAGTACACATTCCCAAAGCCACCTCCATATCTCATTTCCAGATTCCAAGAAAATCTCAATATAAAATTTGAGAATTGCGCGTACAGATATGAGACACATTACCAAACCACCGCCAAATCTCAATCACAGATACCATCAATAACCTTAATATCAAATATTAGAAATATGTCTTTATCCGGTCACCCAATATCAAAAATTGTACCACTCAGAATTTTTGGACAATTATAGTACAGGGTCCACAATACAAAATTTCCAAATTCCAGCTTCATCCCTTCAACAAATTCTAAAATTAGAACTATTCAGTACATTTCCTATATTTACGAAACTACCTCCATATGTTCAGGCTACACAAGAACAGCGACTCTAATATAAAATTTCAGATTTCAAGCACTATCTTTTCACCCAATTCAAAATGGTGCCATACTACTATTTAGTACTTTTCTTGTACTAGTAGGTTGCATGACCCCCTCTTTACCACAAGTCTACCACCAATGGGAACCCCAATACAAAATTTAAAATTTTCACTTTCAACCGTTCACCCTAAACGAAGTTGTTCCAAATTTAGTACCATTTAGTACTATTCACACACTTAGTACACAATTCCAAATGAACCTTCATATATCAAACTAACTTTCCAACTTGATTCTCATAAAAAAATTCAAGCTGTTAGCTCTATTTATTCTCATAATAATAAATGGTACCAGTATGGAGTTTAGTACTATTTTAGAACTTTTCATAACCTTAAAGTTCGAATTTCTATGAAGCCTTCAGTACATTTTTTCTGCACCCCATCAGTAACTCTCATTTCATTTGTTCAATACAAAGTATTCAATATTTAGTATTTTTCGTATCCTTTAAGTACAAATCTCCACACACACCCAGCTTTATCAAACAGCTAAGAACCTAGATTGATCATGGTGCAAAATTTCAAATTTCTAACGTTAGTATTTTCGTCTGCCTTTGACTTATTTTTGTATATATTATATCATTATTATATATTATTGCATATATAAATATAATTTTTATGTATAAATATTCAGCTTCCACTAAATTTAATCGCACAAAAATGCTGAGTTTTTTTTTTGAAATTTGCAGCTTAGGTTATGTGATATGGGGCCATTCGAAACCCTTTACTTGAAAAATATAATATGTTTTTATCTATTATCTATTTTTTTATAATCTGATTATTTCATGTATGTTGTAAACTCTTACAGCACAAGAATTAGAATAAATCCTGCACCTGATACCTCAAGTAAATTATTTTATAAATTAAATTAATAATAATAATAATAATAATAATAATAATAATAATAGTAATAATAATAATAATTGTTTATGGGGAAACGTAAAGAGGGCAACACCAAAAAAAAATCCCCATAAACGTCGCCCGCTCCGCTCTTTTTTTTTGACGGCGGTCACTGATAACGACACGACACAGGACATTTATTATTTGTTCTTCTTTTGTTCTTTTTTTCGTTCGTTGGTGCATTTTGTGTGATCGGTCATTGCCAGTGCAGCCGTCAGCAGAGATAAAACATGAAACTAAAACCTAATAAGAAAGAAAAAGTGAAATAAGAATAAAGAGAAAACATAAACTAAAATCATATGGATTAAAACTAATACAAACAAAATACTATTGTAATAATAATAAGTAATAAGTGAATTGAAATAAATAAAACAAAATTGAAGAAAAAACTGTGCGGTTAGTTATTATTTGTAAAGGCGGTTCCAGGCCCGTTTGCCCAACATCTTCCCCGCGGATAGCTGCTAGTGGACGACCACGACTAGGACAACAAGCCGTCAGTACCCAGGCAATTTCCAGCGTGACAATCGTAAGTAGTTCTCAAACGACAGGTGGGAACCAGGTTGGCCAGGGACGAGTGGTCCGTGGTGGTTAACCCTAGAAAGGTTGAGGAGTATCCCCAACATATGGTCCTTTGTGAACCGGTGAAGAAGAAAAAAAAAAAAAAAAAAAACATATCTCATATCTTGCCCATGGTGTTGTGATAAAGTAAAGAACAAAAATTTGCTCGACAGTTACACCCAAATTTGCAAAAAAAAATCAAGGCAAAACAAGTTGTTGACTCCTGGGTACCGTTACAAAAATTTGAAATTTCTACCAGTTGTTGGTCATTTGCCGTGTCGTTGTTGTTGGGTTGAACCGGCACTTTTCGTCATCATCACTTTTGGTGTTTTTGTTGGCACTTAATTGGGGTGCACATTGTTGTTGTTTTATGCTGACTTGTCAGTTGGTTGCTTGCTCTTGCGCTGACAGTGCTGCTTGTGTTCAGTTGGGTTGCTGCTGCGTTGTCTCAGTGGCTGTGTTTACTTGCTCTTTATTGCAATAATTGTAGTTGTGTGTTTCTCTTACTCGCTCTTACTGCTGAGGGTGAATTTTTTGCTGAGACGAAGTGTTGATGTGAGATTGTTTGCTTGACTGGTGGCAGTATCTCGTTGGAAAAGAGAAGCAAGGAAATAAAGCAAACAAAAACATTTGGTTTTATTGTTGTTTGGCTGTCTCTACTGTTGGTTGTTTGCAAATCCGAACAATTCTCCTTCTCAATATAAAAAACTGGCTCATGTTAAAACATAATGACGTTTTATGGATCATTTGGATCTTTGTACTTTGATATGTCAGTGAGACATTGAGTTGAGTTGAATGTTACATATGAGTGAACTGTTGGAAAAAAAAAAAAACACTTATTGGATTTGGGCTATGTTTTTGAGTGTTTTATATTTGAAACATTTTTGGGCAAATTGTAGCCATCATATATATGATTATTGGATGAGCAAACAACAATTTTGTGGCATAAAACTTACTCAATAAAAATATTTTTGGAAAAATAAAGAAAATATTTTTCTGGAAATTGGCGACTTGCCTTTGAAATTATATTAAATTGGAATCTTAAATTTTTGGAACATTTTGGATATTTTTGGAAACTTGCCCACGGGAAAGAAAATTAAAAAGAAAATTGTCGTGTGTAATTCGACATACTAGATACCATTTTGGCAACATTTATATTTCTTGCTCTTTGAAAGTTGGATATATTGCATAAAATAAATTAGAAGTCAATTGGCTGACTGATAAAGTGGAATCTAATTTGTTGATATTCTTGCTCATGTTGTAAGAACATAAGCTTTCACTTAGAAAATGGCGAATCTAGAAGAATTCTTAACTCAGTGTGAGGAAATTTGTTGCTTTGAGGAAAATCTTAAGGATACAGACGCGTCGGGATACAATGAATCGGCGATTGAAGCCGAGCGGGCTGAGATCCAAAGTTTATGGGCCGAATGGAAGGAAACATACAAACATTGTACTGCTGATCCCGAATGCAGTAAGAAGAATAAGGAGGTACTTAAAACAAAAAAGAAACTTGCTCATGAGAGCTATATAAGATGCGTGAATATTCTGGGAGATTGGAAGGAGAAAATTAAGGTTGTACCGAGCTCCTTTAATCAAAAGTCAACTTCTTCTATTTCTGTACCACCATGCGATACGGAAATTTTTCAAGGAGATTATATATCATGGCCCAGTTTTCGTGATTTATTCACAGCCATATATATAAATAACAAAAAGCTTAGCTCTGTGGAAAAGTTATATCATCTTTTTCAAAAGACGAGCGGTGAAGCTAGAGATATAAATCGTCACATTCCTCTAACGGCCGAAGGGTTTACGATTGCATGGGACAACCTCAAAAACCAATACGAAAATAAGAGAATATTGGTGAATACCCAGTTGAGAAATTTATTCAATTTGACTCATTGCGGACAAGAATCGGCTAGCAGCTTAAAGAAATTACAGCGTGAAGTGACAAATTGTATTTCGGTCCTTGAGTTATACAAAATTGATGTGAAGTCATGGGACCCAATTTTTGTATACCAATGCTCCTCTAAATTGCCGAAGCTTACTCTTTCACTTTGGGAACAGTCCATAGTAAATAAAACTGAAATGCCTCGTTGGGAGGACTTGAATAAATTTCTGACGGATAGGTTTCAAGCTTTGGAAAGTGTATCGGATATAACTTGCTCGAATGGGACGCAAGCCAATCAAAACTCTCGCCCCAAATTTAACCAATATGATAAACCTAAGCAGTTTAGAGTTCATCATACTAAAACAAATGATAGTAAATGCAGATTGTGCAAAGGGAGTCATTCTTTGCAGTCTTGTACTAAATTTCTGAGTATGGATTTTAGAAATAGGCTAAATGCTGTAAAAAGAGAAAATAGGTGCATAAATTGTTTAGCTCAAGGTCACAGAGCGGCAGACTGTAGATCAGGCGGTTGTGCAAAATGCAAATTAATGCATAATATTCATCTTCACAAGAATAAAGTGTATCCAAATAATGGGAATAATGTTGATGAATCTACTAACTATTCTAACCCAATTACAAACTCGCCCTCTGATGGACCTACAACTTCTTCACGTGCCCGAACATTTCACACAAAGGTCTCTAGTAGGACAATGCTTGCTACAGCTTGGGTAAACATTGTTAAAAACGGAGTTGCATATAGAATTCGATCGTTGGTGGACCCTTGCTCAGATGATACATTTATATCGTGTCGTATTCAGAAAATGTTAAAATTGCCAACTTGTTCGGTGTCTGCTGATATTTCAGGACTCGGTGGAGAGCATTTAACAAAGTGTTCGAAAATTGCATCTGTTACAATTGGGTCAATAAGGAACCGATCTTTCTCGTTGGACTTAGAAGCGTTTGTGGTACCAGAAATAACTGGAGATATCCCTACACAGCCATTAGATAAAGTGTGTGTTGAGGAACTTCCGGATTTAGATTATGCGGATCCCAAATTTTATGAAAGTGGCCCAGTTGACATCTTACTCGGGGGAAATGTTTATCCAATTATTTTGCTAAGTGGGGTTAAGAAGAATATACTTGGCTCTCTGGTAGCCCAAGAAACTGTTTTTGGATGGATATTGACAGGACCATCTACAAATTTGGGCAAGCGACCTACAATTCATGTCTCACATTGTACTAGAGTTTCGGTTCAAAATCAGTTGGCTAAATTTTGGGAAATTGAGGAGGTGCCAAAAGTCCCTATAATATCATCGGACGATCAGATGTGCGAGGAAATATTTCGATCTACTACATTGCGTTGTCCCGATGGGAGATATGTAGTAGACTTGCCCTTCCGATCGGACATATCTTTCGCTCTTTCGTCCAAATCTAGTCGGTATATAGCTCTTACTCAATTTTTGCGTAACGAAACCTCGTTATTGCGAAATCCAAGTCGCAAGTCTGATTATGAGGAGGTTCTTTTAGAATATTTGTCCTTGGGACATATGGAGAAGGTTGAAGGACTTATTAACTACCAGGATTGTTTTTATTTGCCCCACCATGGTGTGTTTAAGCCCGAAAGCACAACGACAAAGTTGAGGGTAGTTTTTAATGCCTCGTGTCCCTCAGTTCATGGGAAAAGTTTAAACGATGCGTTATACGTTGGTCCTACATTGCAGAAGGATATTATATCTTTGGTGTTAAATTGGCGCATATACAAATATGTATTCAATGCGGACATTTCAAAGATGTATCGTCAAATTTGGATCAATCCAAAACACACAAAGTATCAGAGATTACTTTTTAGAACCTCCCCAGATGAAGAAATAGTTGACTATGAGTTGAAGACAGTCACTTTTGGTGTAAATTGCGCCCCTTACCTGGCCCTCAGAACGCTTTTGAAATTAGCGGATGACGAGGAAAATTTGTTTCCTATTGGCTCGAAAATTTTGAGAAATAACATGTATGTCGATGACGCCTTGGTGGGAGTTCATAATGTCTCAGAAGGACTTAAAGCTCGTAACCAACTCACAGGCATTTTAGAATCAGCTGGCTTTGAACTTAGAAAGTGGACATCTAACTCAAAAGAAGTTTTGAATGGTCTTGCTCGTGAGCATCTCTTGAATGCAGAATTTCTTGAACTCGGTGACAAGAGTTCTGCTAAGACTTTGGGAATTAGGTGGAATGCCGCCTCTGATAGCTTTTACTTTGTAATTGAAAAAATCGAAGAAAGAAGTTCATATACAAAGAGACAAGTTTTATCAACCATTGCAAGATTTTTGACCCTCTCGGATGGCTTGCTCCGATTGTTGTTACGGCAAAAATTCTATTGCAACAGCTTTGGTTGGATGATATTGGATGGGATGATCCACTAAAATCTCTTACTCTGTTAAATTGGAAACATTTTGTATCAAATTCCAAAGGAATAGAAGAAATAAGCATACCGCGTTGGGTAAAATATTCGCCGAATTGTAATATAGAAATTCATGGGTTTTGTGACTCATCGGAGTCGGCATATGCGGCAGCCCTTTATTTGAGAGTGGAAATTGGTGGCTCTATTTTTGCAAACTTACTCGTAGCCAAGTCAAAAGTTGCTCCTTTGAAGAAAATGTCGTTGCCCCGTTTGGAGTTATGTGGAGCTCTTCTGCTAGCGGAATTAGTAGATTCGATTAATTCACAATTAGAACTACCAAAAGCTCCGCTGTTTGCTTGGTCTGACTCAACTATAGTCTTATCATGGCTCAAAAAACCTTCGTATACTTGGACAACCTTTGTGGCGAATAGGGTTTCGATCATTCAGGAAAAAGTTGGAAATGAATGGCGTCATGTTCCGACCGATGAAAATCCGGCAGATCTAGCAACCCGGGGGCGGACTCCCTTAGAGCTTAAGGAGTCTGATTTGTGGTGGCATGGGCCTCATTGGCTGAAGCTAGATAGTAAAAAATGGCCTTCCGCTGTGGCGATTACGGAGACTAGTCTTGAGTCAAAACCTATCAAAGTTAATCTTGCTCGATCTACCGTGGAAGAGGACGTTTTAGGACGGTTTTCTCGCCTATCCACTGCTGTCCGCGCCATTGCTTACGCTTTTCGATTTGTCCGAAGAACCCATCCGGAGAGTAAAAAGTTGGCCCACTTTGAAGGTATAAAGCTTTCTTGCAAGGAAATTAGTTTTGCCCGTTATCGTTTGATGTCTTTGTCTCAAAGAATTCACTTTCCCTCAGAGTATGATTGTCTCACGAAAAATAAACGATTGGAATCAGGCAGCTCTTTACTTTCTTTAAATCCTTTTTTAGACAAGGATCAACTTATTCGGGCAAACGGGCGCTTAAGTTCCTCCCTTACCCTCTCGTATAACGAAAGACATCCAATAATTTTGGCTTATAGAAGCCAATTTGCCAAACTCTATGTCGATCACGTTCACAGGCAGACTAATCACGGAGGCATTCAACTTACTCTCGCCACTATTCGACTCGAATGTTGGATCATCAGAGGGAGAAATTTGGTGAAAACCCACTATAGATCATGTACTCGGTGCGTCTTGGCTCAAAGAAAACGACGAACTCAACTGATGGCTGCACTTCCTCCTGGCCATTTTCCACATCCGGGGTAGATTTCGCCGGGCCTTTCGAAATAAAAACGTTTAGCGGTAGAGGTTGTCGCATTTCGAAGGGTTATATCTGCTTGTTCGTATGCTTTACAACAAAGGCTATCCATTTGGAACCTGTCAGCGATCTGTCCACCCCTGCCTTCATGGCCGCACTTTCTCGTTTTATAGCCAGACGTGGGTGTCCTCTCAATATGTACTCGGACAATGGCAAAAATTTCGTGGGTGCTGATCGAGAACTTCGGGCTAACTTCATGAAGATTGTCTCAGAAATTAAGGAAGATGCCGTTACTCGATATGGATTTCAAAAACTAGAATGGCATTTCATACCTGCCTCAGCTCCCCACATGGGTGGTCTCTGGGAAGCCGGGGTAAAAAGTTGTAAAAGCCACTTGAAAAAGATCGCAGGACAGATTAGACACACTTTCGAAGAATTTTCGACTATACTAGCCAACATAGAAGCGTGTCTAAATTCTCGACCTCTTACTCCTCTATCCGAAGATATTGATGACTTCAATGCCCTTACTCCAGGACATTTCCTTATTGGAAGTTCGTTACTTTCCCCAGCCGAGCCAGAAGAAGTCGAATGTAAATCATCTTTATTGAATCGTTGGCGACGTTTGAAGTTTATTTCTCAAGAGTTCTGCCGTCGATGGAAGTCGGAATATCTCAAGGAACTTCACAAGCGCCCCAAATGGAAAAGAGCCCAGGATGATTTGCGTTTAAATGACCTAGTAGTGGTACAGAATGACGCTCTTGCCCCAACTGATTGGCGTTTGGGTCGAGTTATAAAATTACACCATGGTCAGGACACTCGAGTACGTGTTGTGGACTTAAAAACCCAATGTGGTATTATCTCTCGCCCGGTCCACAAATTAGTTGTACTTCCTCGCTCAGAATAAATCCTGCTCCGAATTCCAGCCAAAATGGTCCCATGAAGTCTTGCTCTACGCAATTGTATTATTAACTACCTTTCCCTTCCTTACAGATGAGCTACAATGATGACTTCAAATGTCCTCTTTGTCATACGCGACATTCTTTACGGCACTGCAGATCTTTCCTCCAGCTAGCCCCCGAAGGAAAAGCTGACTTTGTGCGCAGATCGAAGTACTGCCGTAATTGCCTTGGTATGGGTCACCGTATCGCCTACTGTCCCTGGCAGACCGGGTGTCGTGTTTGTAAACTCGCCCACCATACGCTTATGCACCCCTTGGATACGAGCCAATCATATTGGACGAAAATGACAGCGGAGGCATTTCTGCACAGTCCTGGCAAAATAGAACCTGCAGTAAAAATCAGGGTCCTGCTCAACCCTATGGCCCAGGATAGCTGCATCTATTTAGGTCATCCTCTGCCAAAATACAATCCTCAATTTGGCCCTTTCTTCAAGGTGGTGCTGACTTCGACGAACAATAATGTAAGGACGTTTACAACGATAGTAAGGGTATGCGAGTCGGACCATCCCATTGAACCATGGCACTACCTCGACGTCAGCCGTGTATCATTTACTTACCCGCGAAATGTTGTAGCTGACACGCATTTTTACCGACCTGGTCCAATAAGCGTCGTTTTGGGGAAAGATGCAGCTGACGGCATATACATGGGACTGCCTATCTTGGAACCAAATATGCCTTATGTCCAAAACACTATTTTGGTTGGACCTTTTTTGGAGAAATGCCCAAGAGGTGTTAATCATTGTACCATCCAGGCTGGATTCTGGTGAATTCCTTTTTTATGTTATATTAACATTTATACAAACACACAATTTAATTAGTTTACAAGTTTGAATTTATTTTGTTTTTCTCCAAGTTGGGAGGAATCCCAACGGGGGGGAGGATGTTTATGGGGAAACGTAAAGAGGGCAACACCAAAAAAAAATCCCCATAAACGTCGCCCGCTCCGCTCTTTTTTTTTGACGGCGGTCACTGATAACGACACGACACAGGACATTTATTATTTGTTCTTCTTTTGTTCTTTTTTTCGTTCGTTGGTGCATTTTGTGTGATCGGTCATTGCCAGTGCAGCCGTCAGCAGAGATAAAACATGAAACTAAAACCTAATAAGAAAGAAAAAGTGAAATAAGAATAAAAGAGAAAACATAAACTAAAATCATATGGATTAAAACTAATACAAACAAAATACTATTGTAATAATAATAAGTAATAAGTGAATTGAAATAAATAAAACAAAATTGAAGAAAAAACTGTGCGGTTAGTTATTATTTGTAAAGGCGGTTCCAGGCCCGTTTGCCCAACATCTTCCCCGCGGATAGCTGCTAGTGGACGACCACGACTAGGACAACAAGCCGTCAGTACCCAGGCAATTTCCAGCGTGACAATCGTAAGTAGTTCTCAAACGACAGGTGGGAACCAGGTTGGCCAGGGACGAGTGGTCCGTGGTGGTTAACCCTAGAAAGGTTGAGGAGTATCCCCAACAATATAATAATAATAATAATAATAATAATAATAATAATAATAATAATAATAATAATAATAATAATAATAGATAATAATAATAATAATATAATAATAATAATAATAATAATAATAATAATAATAAGAATAAGATAATAATAATAATAATAATAATATAATAATAATAATAATAATAATAATAATAATAATAATAATAATAATAATAATAATAATAATAATAATAATAATAATAATAATAATAATAATAATAATAATAATAATAGTAATAATAATAATAATAATAATAATAATAATATAATAATAACGCAGGGGCATCCTCCAAAAAGGATGACGGGCCTAACGACCCCGCGGACCCCAAGTGAATCCCGAGAGCGTCTGTCTCGAATCGAGCGGCTTTCAGGTCAGCGTCTGTTTCCCAGGTCAGGGGCGGCTGTACACCACACGTCTTTTGGGTAGGCAGACGTCAACAAAATACCCAAACCCACAAAAAACAAATATGGAGACACAAAATAATAATATAACATTACCACAACAAACCAACTAACTTCCACATCTGAACAACGGACCAACACAACCATAAGTCCACCTGTTACACGCGCTTCCTCTGTTATTCGAGAACAGACGACCGCTACGACAGGGCTGCCGCGACGCAGAATAAAGTGGACGCAAGACATGAATATGTCAGTCCTAAAGGCGTACTTTAAAGCCAAACGCGCGGAAAACCAAACTGGTTACAGGCAGCAAATGTATACTCTCTTTCTTTCCGAGTACCCTGAACTATCCCATCTCACCCAACAAAACATAGCAGACAGACGAGCTGCTATAATAAGAAATAATTTAATTCCAGATCCACACACTGATATAATAATAAAAACAATAGAAACCTTCAACGAAATGAAAATTAAGTTCTCTGGAATCAGCCCCGAAAACAGACCATATATAGCAAAACCAATCCCCTCGAAAAAACTAAAAGCAATAACATCAATAGTAAACAACCACATCCTACCACATGAATTATCAGATGAACTCAACTATAACCACCTAAGTGCACTTATATACTGTAGTGCCAACACCATAGCTACTTTAACTAACAAAACACAAAAACCCAGCATGTCAAAACCCTATAATACACCAACAAGAAGAACTAAAATAAACAATCCAACGTCGAAACAACAAACCCACCTAAAACCCCGGTGGCAATTCAGATTACAGGTAAAGATAGACCAATATAGACGGGACTTAGGCGTAATCACAAGCCACATAAGCGGGAAAACAGGGAAAAGGTGTAAAAATAAATTAAACCATATAAAAAGAAAATACATAATCCACACTCAATTTGAACCAAGGAACAGCTCTATAGAACAAATCCGCGACACTATAAAACAAGACTACTAAAATACACAACAAGACTACGATCATACATGAAAAGCTATCAAAGGTCAAAACAAAACAAACAGTTCCAAAATAACCAAAAAAGATTTTATAACAGTCTAGCCACAAATTCAATACCGATTTCATCCACCCAAAACAATATTAATATGGTGGAAATAGAGCACTTCTGGAAAGCAATCTGGAGCCAAGAAGTCAACCACAATCCTCATCCTGCATGGATAAATACTATCATCGAAAGCACCTCAACAAACCTCAACATGAGTCACTACACAATTACAGAACCCAAGTTCAAAAAAGTAATTAAAAAACTGCACAATTGGAAACAACCCGGACCGGACAAAATACACAATTTCTACTACAAGTATCTTACTCCTCTACATCCGCAAATTATTAAAATATTTAACAATATGCTAGAACATCCCGAAAATATACCTGCCGACATGAGCTCCGGGATAACATACCTCAAACCTAAAACTGAAAACCCATCTTCTCCGGCCCAATACAGACCAATAACATGTCTTAATACGGCATACAAAATTTTCACGGCATGTATAAGCCAAGAAATATCCGAATATTGCGTATCTCAGGACATAATTGCAGAAGAGCAAAAAGGGTGCCGACAAGGAACTAAGGGATGCAAGGACCAACTTATAATAGACAGTATTGTAACGAAGCAAGCTATAAAAAATCGTAAGAACATGTATGCTGCCTTTATAGATTACCAAAAGGCATTCGACTCCGTGCCACACTCCTGGATAATTGATGTATTAACCATATATAATATCAACCCAGTAATAATAAAATGCATAAAACAACTTATGCAAAACTGGAAGACCACTCTCCATGTTCGAAATGGATCCGACAATCTAACATCAAACCCAATCAGGATCGCAAGGGGGATATACCAGGGCGACTCTCTAAGCCCACTGCTCTTCTGCATAGCACTCAACCCTCTCTCTACACTCCTCAAACAAAGCCTATACGGCTATAGACTTAAAACAACTGAAAACTTCAGAATATCACACTGCTTTTACATGGATGATATTAAATTATACGCTGGAACAAAACCCAACCTGAACCAATTGCTAAAAATTGTGGAAATCTTCTCCAGAGACATCAAAATGGCATTTGGAATTGACAAATGTAAAACGCAAAACATAACCAAAGGTAAATACAATACAGGAGAAACATTTAGCACATCGACTGGACAACAAATAAATCCACTTCTAAAAGAGGAGCACTACAAATATCTGGGTATCCGACAAAACATTACTATCGACCATACAACCCATAAAGTAAAAATAAAACAAGAACTCTCAAATCGACTTCAAAAGATATGTAAAACCGCGCTCAATGGAAAGAACCTCATAAAGGCAATA
This sequence comes from Musca domestica, assembly GCF_030504385.1. Classification (NCBI taxonomy): domain Eukaryota; kingdom Metazoa; phylum Arthropoda; class Insecta; order Diptera; family Muscidae; genus Musca; species Musca domestica. Next base: position 36,090 of record NW_026712355.1, on the reverse strand, counting down.
AACACCTACTCAATACCTCTCTTAACATACACCTTCGGAATAATATCATGGACCCCCACAGACCTAACTGACCTAGATAGGACTGTTAGAAAAACATTGACCAGATATAAACAACACCACCCTAAATCTTGCTTGGAAAGATTATATATTCCAAGGAAGATGGGTGGAAGAGGACTTCTTAATATCCAAAACTTACATGATAAACAAATAAATTCATTAACGAACTATTTCACGACGAAAGCAACAACATCGGCACTTTACAACGCAATAGCAAGATCCGACGACAACCTTACACCATTAAACCTAAAAACTACACAGAAAGACCTACCGACAGTATTCAATCATTATTACAAAAATGGAAATCAAAACCACAACACGGGAAATATCCCAACCAAATCTACAAAACATACGTTGATTCCGAAAATACAGCAAATTGGCTCAAGTACAGTAATATATATGCCGAAACAGAAGGCTTCATAATGGCAATACAAGACGGGGTAATACAAACGAGGAACTACAGGAAATATATCATGCACGACAACACTATCCCAAACGACCAATGTAGAAGATGTGGGGCAGCCTCAGAAACAATAGCACATCTACTCAACAGTTGCACTACACTAACGCACAATCACTACACAACAAGACACAACAATATTGGAAAAATAATCTACATAATATAATCAAATCATTAAAGATCAATGAACGCACTACATACTACTACAAATACCACCCGAAGCCCATACTAGAACCGACAACTATACCATATACTGGGATAGATCAATACTGGTGAATAATCCACCAGATATAACCATACCAAATAGACCAGATATGATAATCATAGACAAGACAGCACACACAGCAAAAATAATAGATTTCGCAGTCCCACTAGACAACAATGTAGTAGAAACCATCAACACAAAGAAATCTAAATACCAACCATTATCACAGTACCTGAAAAACTCATTAACACTTCAGAAAATAGAAATTCTTCCAATAGTAATAAGCTCTTTAGGTACTATACCACTGGAAACTACAAAATCTATAGAAAAGTTAAACTTACATAGCAAGATCCTAACCGAAATGCAGAAAGCTGTGCTGATAAAGGCAACATCAGTAATAAGGGAGACAATCGGATAAGAAAATATAATGGATGCTTTACATCCCAACAGAGCGCAACTTTTGGTCAAAGACCCGGTGCGTAAATTCCAGCAAACGCTGAGAATGTATGAACTCAAATAATAATAATAATAATAATAATAATAATAATAATAATAATAATAATAATAATATACTAATAATAATAGTAATAATAATAATAATATTGTCCTTAGTTCAAATGTACCCATAAGCACATGTACATAATCCAATTATTCTTGACATATGTTAAGTGTTATATATTTGATGCGACAACATTTTTCGAATTGAAATTTTAAAGGATTTCGTCTATCTCTTTTATTTTGCAATAAAAAATATGCCTTAAGGTTTAAATACGAACAATGTGTTTGTGCGAAACAAACGTGAATATTCATTGGAAATATTGTTTTCAACAGTTATTACTGACTTATCTCTTATTAGCATTGTTAATGTGTGTGCGCGAAATTCTTTTCAATATAAATATTAACATTTAGATAAAGAACATTTCAAATTCTGAACAGTGTGGTGGCATAGGTATGACATAATGTGATAAGTATAAGATATGAATTTGCTTCAAATAAGAAAGCAATTAGGATTACCGTAAGCTATTTTTCTTTGAATAGAGAGAGATTCCATTTTAATGGAAATTTCCTAAATCAAATACGTGAGTAGTTATGTCTTAAAAGTTGAAATTCGTCGAAATGAAATGTTCGTGCCATTCATTTACAATGATCTTCTTCGTTTTACAGCAACCGTACTATAGTACATCTATTGTTGCAACCCTGATTTAAAGTAATTTGTAAGTGTAAAGTACATTCTTTATAATTTGGTATGACTTTGACTTGGTATGACTTGTGCAAAATATGATCCATATTAGAATGTAGCCCCCATATATCGATGCTACTGATTTCATTGGCGTCTCCTTTCTGAAATTATACTCTATAGGGGAATTTAGCCTGAAGTAACTTGGAGTAACAAGGCTTTAACCCTAAAATTAATTTCTAGAGTTAAGATAAGCTTCAGGCTTGAAGAATTTTATTTGAAAAACAAGTAAGCAAAGGTTATAGTCGTGCGGGGCCGACCATGTGATACCCTACAACACTACAATATATTAGAAGTTTCCTTATGTCCAAATCCATTTTGAAAGATGTCACTTTTTAAATTATGTCACGGAACACTGCCCAGATATTACCCTTAGCATTTTGACTAGGGACATTTGCCCAATATTTACGCACTCCGTTTAACAGCTAAATATAATCCAATGGTCATTCAAAATGCAAGAAATTTTCCCTGTCCTTAACTCTCTTCAATTGTGTGATCAGGATTTTTTTCTGTTTTTGGGTCATATAAACCCCTAAATATTTTGCGGTCATCTCCAAAAGCAAGAAACCCTTCTGTATCTCTAAATTTAGACTCATCTATATTATTTGCTCGTCTACGATATTTGGCTATATTCGTCAACGAAATCATCATAAAAAAGCCAGAAGTTCGCTTTTGTGTATTTTGGATATTAACTGTAATTTATTTTCAGCGTGCCGGTAGAATGGAAATGTTGGTATTTTTTCACACAAAAGTAGTGGTCCCTTCCACCCGCTGTCCTAAACTCCTTCATGCGAGATTTCGTGTCCTTTTGTGACCTTCATAAAGGCTGCAAAATAAGGAACATTTTTAGTTGCTGGTCCATTTCAACCCCTAAATATATTGCGGACTCTTTGAAAATAATAGGCCTAGTCCTTCTGAGCCCAACCCTACCCTTGTGAAAATTTTCGTGAGGATCGGACGATAATTGCAATCTGTATATAATAACCCCAACTTGTGTTGTAATATGAAAAAATATTACAAAATATACACTTCAATATTTTAAGTCAAATTGGAAATATCGCATGCGATAAAAATGTGAAAAAATAAAAAGATGTCACAAAATACTACAAAATCTATATTCACATCATTATTGACATCTTATGTGATTTTTTTAGATTTTATACTTTTATGCCAAAAGGGCATTCTAAATTTACAATATTTGTCAAAATCGCTTCAGCCATTCTGGAGATATAAGCATTCTAGTTAACATCCCCTTCCTTTGTATATACATTGTATATATTTCGCTATATATAACCGATATATTTACTATCGGCATCTACGTAACGGTCAGGATTGACCTGTTCGTCTAATTGTGATGTCGCTGGAATTAAAAATATTCGCGGTTTAATGGAAAATTTGACTTTTTTAACACAAATGTTGTGGCCTATTTCACCCACTAAATATTACCCGATGATCATAAAAATTGGAAGGCTTCTGCCCAGCCCTAAGCTCTAGCCCCATGCTAACTTCCGCTTTGGTTGGTCTATAATTGCGACCTGTAGAGCAACTGCAAAATCAGGATTTTTTCAGTTTTTGGTCCATTTCAACCCCTAAATATTATGCAACCGTCACCAAAAGAAATAGGGTTCTATTCTGATTCTATCCCCACCTCCGTTCTAAATTTCGTGAAGATCGGACCATAATTGCGACCTGTAAAGTGATTACAAATTAACATGGACAGACGGACGGACCAATCAAACTTATAATACCCCCAAAACATAGTGTTGTAGGGTATAATTATAATTCTCAAGAATGCGAAATAAGCAACCAAATTTCACACATCTCAACATTTTTGATAAAACATCTGAGTACTCCTTCTGGCCCTCCCCCACATCGGTAAAATAACCATGAAACTAATAACGCGTGAAATGAGCATCCGATCACTTTCAAATTTGGCATATCTCATATATTTCTACATTATATCATTTGAAAAGATGGAATATATCCGACCACTCTTTCTGGTACCTTCGCAAAAAAAGGTTCAAAAATGCAAAATAAGCTTCCGCTCTCTCTTCGAATTCCACACATCGCAATATTTTTGTTAATCCAAGATCTTGCGACATACCTCTTTCTCATACCTCCCCACAAAAGGTTAAATTTCTGCTTGACATAAAAATGGTAATATATATCTGATTTTTTATAAAATGCACATCCAAAAATTTTTATTGGTATAAGATGAAGAATAAAAATCTGGTACCTCGCACATATTTCAACATTTTCCAAAAATTATCAAACATCCTATAAAAAAATTAAAAATGTAGTCGGTTTCCAAATCAGACACTGTCATATCAGAGTTAGAATAGATGAGAAGTGGTATCTCCTCCATAAAAAAATGAATAATCATAATATGAGTCAAAATAGATTTTATAAAATTGGCATAGGTTGAGGTATACATCTGTCGGTATAACCGACTCTTACTTTTTAATTATTTGTATACCCTCCACCATTATATGGAGAGTATATTAACATCGTCATTCCGTTTGCAACTCCTCGAAATATTTATAATAGACCCTACAACAATATTCTGGATCAGCCTAAAATTCTAAGACGATGTAGAGATATCCGTCTGTCCCTCCGTCTGTCTGTCTTGCTGTTGCAATCACGCTATCTTTCGAACGACTTGAGATAGAAGGCTAAAATTTTGCATACATGAATAGTTTACCAGTAGGCAGATTAATTTTGTAAATGGGCCATGTCGGTCCACGTTTTCGTATAGCCCCCATATAACGGTATCTCCCGATATTCGGTATTTTGATGATTTTACCGACATTTTTCACCGGAATTGTTTCAAATTTGGCATTTGAAGTTCGTAGTGGATACTACAGCCTACGACAGAAAATTATCTGTGCAGGTCCACGTCTTCGTATAGCCTCCCTACAACGGTACCTCCCAATATTCGGTATTTTGATGATTTTAGCGTCATTATTCACCGGAGTAGTTTCAAATTACGTATTTAGAGTTCGTAATGGAACCTACAGTCTGTGACAGAAAATTGTCTATGCAGGTCCAGGTCTTCGTATAGGCCCCATACATCAGTACCTCCCCATATTCGGTATTTTACGATTTTAGGTATAATGCTCACCGAAATTGTTTGAGATGTCGTATTTAAAGTTCGTTATGGATGCTATAGACTGTGACAAAAAATTGTCTATGCAGGTCCAGGTCTTCGTGTAGCTCCGATATAACGGTACCTCCCTATATACGGTATTTTGAAGATGCTACATTATGCCCGTTTATAATATGGTAATGGTTTATAACAAACAATGCCTATGTAGGTCCACGTCGTATTGACCCCAATATAACGGCTATATTCTGTATTTTGAACGGTTTTTTTTTTTTTTGAAAATTTCCAAATTTGTTCCAAATGGTTGAGGGTATTCAAAGTTCGGCCAGGGCGAACTTACTGCTTTTAAACTTGTCTTACTTGTTATTATTTCAAAACCTTTGGGTATTTGGGTTTTCATATAAGGTAAAGAGATTATCCGTATTCATTGAAACTTACAGAACCCAACAACCTATTAAAAAATAAAAAATAAAATAAAATTTATTTATATAAGCCAATGTGAATGCCTTCAGCGAAATCTATATACATTTGCATACATATACTTTCATTCTTTATATTTGATTTGAGTATGTTACTCTTCACCGGAAGATGTAAATTACATAGGAAACAGAAACATATATAATCCGTGATTCTTGGAATAATAAAATTGAATGTGATTTAAAAACAAATACTACTCCGAAATTAAACAGAAAATAAAATAAAAACAAATTTAAAAACTATAAATAAGCTAAAAAAATAAGTTGTGTGCTGTATCAATTGCTGCAGCCAAAAAATGAAATATTTTTCTTTCCGGACTCATCGTGGGAGGCTCTCTTCCAAACTTTGTTCTATGATGAATTACAAATATTTGAACTAAAAAAACTTGTTAACTGTTCTCTATCCCATTTAAACTAACCTTTCATATTTATGTTTATTAATATTTACCAACCATAAAAAGTTTTCCATTACCTATAACTACCTTAACATATTTCATTCACATAATGTATGTAAATAAAGACCACATACATAGATAGGTGATGTTTGTTTTTCCTTGTCATGATCCTTGACCAAAGGAGGAGTGACAATGTGTCATTCGGTAAAAAAATTTTGTTGCCCACATATATTTCTGAGAGTTTGTATGCCATTAAGGAAATACGTAACATATGGTTGAAAGACACGTGCATAATGGGAAATACAAATATGTATTCATTGAGCATATTTTATCAATATTGTTGGATTTTTTTTCTTGGTAAAAAGTAACGTTCAAAAAGGTTGAAAATACAAATCAGCTGGGCAGCAGATAGATAACACCAGCCTATAACCGCTTAGGTGAATGCGTGAATACGCTTGAAAACGTTAATATGTCTTCCATTGCAAATTTAAAAAAAAAAAATTCTATCACAGTTTTAAGAATTTCATCAACGAAAAATATATGCTCAATCCAACGTTGTCTATGTCTAAGATAAATATAATAATGTGTTAAATTTGGATCAATTACGATATGCTTTTCTTAATTATATCTCCCATCAAAGTATGGAGGGTATAATAAGTTTGTCATTCATTTGTAACACCTCGAAATATACATAATAGGCCCGTCTATGTATATATACAGGGTGATATAAAAAAACTGCAACAAAGTCAAACGACATCATTTTTACATTTTTTTTTTTTTTAATTTTATTGAATGAAACCAAAAAATGTCGGAAATAGCATACATTTATAGAATAAGTTTAGATCTGTTCGAATTGGTCACCTTTGGCACGAATTATGGCCTTCGTACCAATGAAACCGTCATACGCTACCCGAATGTTGCTCTGCGGTATTTTGGCCAATTCCCGGCAAAGCCTTTGCTAGAGGTATTTGACACTTTGGTATTTTTTAGTGCCATCCTTGCTTTCCAAACTACTCCAGACACAATAGCCCAACGGATTGGTATCTGGAGATTTGGGTGGCCATTTTGCGCTGGAATTGAAGCGCGAAAACTTATTTTGTAACCGTTCTTGGGTGGCGCGTCCTGAGTCCTATTGGAATGTCTAAGGCCTGCTGCTAAAATGTTTGTGTGCCCAAGACTTTAATACACCCTCCAGAATATTTTCGCCATAATATTCGGCATTTATTATAGTGCCACAGTCGATTAATGCGAGCGGAGAGCGACCATCGGCTGTTATGGCGGCCCACACCATTACCATGGCCGGCGCTTGAGTTCTGGTGGCCAACCGAAGGTGCATATTTTCTGCCGACCTCTTTGGTTTTCTTCACAAGTCACGATCATTTTGTTTGTTTACAAACTGCTTGACAACGAATGTTTCCTCATCGGAGAAAACCAAATTCGGCAGTTCACCACTTTCGGCCAAGTGAAGTGATTAAGTCGGTTCTTTATTTTTGGAACCATTTCTTCTGATGTTGCTATTTTCCTCCGTCCACTTCCTTGACGTCGGGCTACGCTACCAGTATCACTGTAACGAGCGATGGTACGAGACACAAAAGAGTCCTCTAACGATAGCCACTTGTTTTTTTCCAGCCAAATATAAATAAATCATACTATCACGCTTAAATGCCATCACGAATATCTTTTTTTCCTGAAAAATCATCATAATATATCAGTTATTTTTACGATTTTAGCAGTATTTCTCAAAAAATGTTTATACCCTTCAACACTATGTGTTGGGGGTATTATAAGTTTGATTGGGCCAAAAATTATGTAACACCACGAAATATTGGTTTCCCACATAGGAAAGTATATATGGATCTTCCTAGCTCACCGAGCTGAGTCGATCTAGCTATGTATGTCCGTCCGTCCGTCTGTCCATGTTAATTTGTAATCACGCTACAGGTCGCAATTATGGCCCGATCCTTACGAAATTTTGCACGAAGGTGGGGTTAGGGTCAGAATAGAACCCTATTTCTTTTGGAGATGATCGCCAAATGTTTAGGGGTTGAAATGGACCAAATACTGAAAAAATGTCGGCTTTTGCAGTAGCTATACAGGTCCCAATTATAGACCAATCGAAGAAGCCTACCAATTTGGGTGGTCATCGGATAATATTTAGCGGGTAAAATAGACCATATCTTTCGTGTTGAAAAAATTCAAAATTGTTCATTAAACCGCGAATATTTTAAATCCCGGCGAAATCACAAAGCAATGATAAGGTTACTTCTGATCTTTACATTGATGTTAGCATCAAACAAATCGGATATATAGCAAAATATGTGCGATATATATGTCTATCAAAGAAGATATGCTTGAAAGATCTCTTATATGTCGAGAACGGCTGAACTGATTTCGACAGTTCTCATTAATTCAGAATGGCCTATTGATTTTGTAAAATTTTCTCATATTTTTTCAATTTTGTCATATTTTTGGCATATTTTCATTTTGAATTAAACTTTTGGTAATATTTCTACAGCTAACAAAACTAAGTAGTTAGGATATCAGGATATCATACAATACAAATCGCATTTATGGCCCGATCCTTACGAAATTTTGCATGGGGATAAGATGAGGGTCAGAATAAATTGTCAGCAGGTCGTATTTATCGGCCGACCCTCACGCACATTTGAATGGGGGTTACCGGACATTGCAAAAGCCAAGCAGTTTTGAATGGCCATCCAAAAATATTCAATGTGCGAAATAGTTTGCCAATTTTTGAGACAAAATACGAAAATGTTCATTCCAGTGTCTTTTTTGAGAATTTACAAATACAGGAAAGACGCACTTCTGACTATTTCGTTAACGCTGATTTCGTTGAAGAATATAGTCAAATGTCTGTATCTCATATAGATGCGTTTCAGTCAAAAACCAATAATAAATGTTAATCTTTTGCCACTTCTGAGAGATTATAGGTTTTTGGGAAATATTGGTTCCAGATCTAGGAAGACCATTTTCGTGCAACATCTACCAATAAATTGGAAATGAGCAAATTAGTTTAAGTTGCTATTATTCGAAAATTAGAGAAGGAAACCTGATGGTTTTCTTTTAATATTTGTCACAATATCTTGTGAAATTCTTGCGAGTATCTCGCCTATATAAACTGTATCACTTATTATAGTGTTGTAGGGTATTCAACGGTCGGCCCCGCTCGACTGTAGCCTTTGCTTACTTGTTTTTAATATTTTTAGGCGGCATTCAATGTCCGAAGTTACTGCTTTTTTAATTGTTTTCAACTGGTATCTGATTTGAAAGACAACTTCTTATATCCTTCCGATGAACGAATATGACTGTGTATATGCTTGAACGAGGCTTGGAAATATTGCGACATTACTTCGAGGATCATTATAACGGTGCAGAATGTGTACGACAATTGTGTACGGACGAGACATAAACAATTGACGCTTTGAAGGACAATATTCGTGAAACCATTGCGAGTAGTAAAATAACTGACTGGTTCTCTGATATAGAATCAACGCTCAAAACAAACCGACTGAAGCTGGAATCTTGACTTATGGAATTAGCTAGAATTCTGAAATTTGGAATGAGAGTCACTGAAGGAGTGCAGGATAGATGTATGTAAGGGTTTTTGGAAGTTTGAACTTTCAGGTTACGAAAAGTTCTAAAATGGTACTAAACTTCTAAAATTTTACCATTTGGTATTGCGTTATCGGATAGAGCTAAAAATTTGAAATTTAGTATGAGAAGCAAAGTTGGAAAGTAAGTTTAATATATGAAGGCTTTTTTGAAAGCGAGAACTAAGTGCGTGAACTGTACTAAATGGTACTACATTTGCAACAGTTAAATTTAGGGTGAACGGTTGAAGCTGGAATTTTGAAATTTTGTGTTGTGGTTCGCGTAAGCTGAGGTTTGTGTTTGAAATCTCAAATTTGGTATAAGGGTCGCTGTTCATGTGCAGCCTGAGCATATGGAGGTGGTTTGGGATATGTGTACTGTAACTGTGCGAGGAGAGTGGTTCTATATTTGGAATTGGATGCAGGGAAAGATATAAAATTGATGAAAATTGATGTTTAGGTTGAAGGGATTCGGCTGGAATCTTTAAATATGATATTGAGGTCTCTGTTGGTATTTGGGATTTAGATATGGAGGTTGAGGTGTTTTTGGGTTGGATGAACTATAATTGTTCGAAAAGTACTAAGTGGTACTAAACTAAGGAACTAAGAAATATGGGCGAAATCCTCAAATTTGATACTGTGGTCTCTGTTGGTATAATGTACGAAAAAATACTGAACGGTACTAAATTAGGTATTGGCTAAAGGATTAGACATACAAGTCTGCACTCTGATATTTAGGCTATATTTGCTATCTGTGCTTGAGATTTGGTGGTGCTGGCTTGGAAATACGTCCTACATTTGTGCGAAAAGTACTAAATAGCACTAAATTAGGTATTGGGCGAAGGGATAGGACAGGAATCCTCAAATTTGATATTAAGTTCTCTCTTGGTATCTGGGATAGAGATATGGAGAGGGCTTTGGAAGTGTGTACTATAATTGTACGAAAAGTACTGAATGGTACTCTATTTGGTATAGGGTAAAGGATTAGAGAGAAAATTACAGAGCTGAAATGACATTAAGATCAATGTTGGTATCTGAGTTTTATATATGGATAATATCTAACTGTACGAAAAGAACTTAATGCTACTAAATATGGTATTGGGTGAAAGGATACGGCTGATATCTTAAAATTGGATATGGATGTCACTTTGGGTGTTTCTAGTTGAGAGAATAATGTGGTTTTAGAAATGCGTACTATGAACGAACCAAAAATTTAAATTGCCGTAATGTAAAAAATTGATGTTGGATGTTGGGATGCAAAAGTAAATCTAAAATTTGGCATCGAGGTCACTGTTGGTAACATATGCAGACGTTAAAATAATTTTGGATATAAAAATTGTATGTGGGTCCATTGCAATGCAATGGCTTTATTAACATCCTCTTAAAAATGAATGATTTTGAAGATTTTATTGTTGTAAAAGGTACATATTTATACCCTTCAACACCACTTGTTGCAATTATGCCCCGATCCTCACGAAATTTTGCATGAAGGTGGGGATATGATCAGAATAGAAGCCTTTTGCTTTTGGAGATGATCGCATAATATTCAGGGGTTGAAATGGACTAAAAACTGATTTTGCAGTTGCTCTTTAGATCGTAATTTTAGGCCAATCGACGCGGATGTTAGCATGTGGCTAGAGCTTAGAAGCCTTCCAATTTGGATGGTCGTCAGGTAATATTCGGTGGGTGAAATAGACCATAACATTTGCGTTAGAAAAAAGTAAAATTTTCCATAAAACCGCGGATAATTTCCATCCTGACGAAATTATAAGTAGACGAAAAGGTGAATTTTGACCGTTACGTAGATGTCGATAGTAAATATATCTGATATATATAGCGAAATATATATAATGTGTATATACAAAGGACAGGGATGTTAGCTAGAATGCTTATATCTCAAGAATTTTGACAAATTTTGTCAATTCAGAATGCCTTCTTGGCTTAAAAGAATAAAATTTAAAAATCCCATTTAAAGATGGCAATAATGATGTTATGTTATATATACCTTAATCGAACATTTTTCGCAAGGATAGAACAGACCTTTCAGGAACCTCAAATGTAAAGTTTCAGCTGATTTGATTGGAAATTGTGGTGGGAACCTTTTAAAATACAGAAAATCGGGATGTTCCGTTGTATGGGGGATATAGCACTAAATTTCAAGTTTCAGCTAATTTGGTTAACAAATTGTGGAAGAAAAAATCGGGAGGTACTATTATATGGGGGCTATACCTAAACGTGGACCAGTATAGCCCATTTTCAATGCCAATCAGCCTGCATATTAAACAAAATCTTTGTGCCAATATTCAAAGCTCTAGATACAGACAGATTGCTAAATAGCCTTATAATTTTATTCTGACAAATGACAAATTAAATAAACCCTCCATTGTATGGTGGAGGGTATAATAAATATTGCGTTGTGACAGTATTTCGCCATCACTAGAAGATTGAGTTACTGGAGAAAAGAGTTTTTTTTTTTTAATTTTATTTTTAAGGTTTTGATTTAAGATGAATCGAATCTTGTGGGTTATTACCAACAGAATTGCTCTAGAGGTGTCCATAAGAATCACCTGTACATTTTTTTAATATTTACAAAGAGCCAAAATTTAGATAAATTGGATCGCCAAAATTAACTTTCGTTGTTCCCTCCCTAAATTGTTTGGAAATCTGGATTGAATTAAGTACTATTATAGTCACAGATACTTTTATATATTTTAGAATACTATGAATAATAATTTTTTCATTTTTTTCATTGGCATATATAAATGGTATGACTAATGCTTCCTAACTTGTTTATAACAAATTTGGATTATTCATATTGCTCAAACATCATGGAATTATATATTTTGGAGATACACAAACACATATTTGTATGTGTTTGTGACATCATAAATCATCGAATAACAAATGTCGACAAATACGCTGTGTGGTAGACACCAAATTATAGGCAAATCTGTCAACAGACATTTTCCAATGCGAACATCTCTTTGATTTTGTAAACATTAATCCCCTCATCGAAAGAGCGTTTGTCACTTTTGCTTTATTTGCATTCGCATTTAATTCCATTTAATCTAAATAATTTGTTTTAGGCTTATGTCGGTTTTGAGCGGAAAACTTTTTTAGGGCAACGAGAGAGAGATTTATATTTAATTTGTCATGGAAACGTTTTCTAGTTGCATGACAACTGTGTAGATTCTGAGGATATAAGATATCTATGTTCACACATTAACACCAATACATCAATAAATGATGTTGATTGTTTGTGGGTAATGATATGATTTAGGGGATTTATTATGAATTGTTTGTAAATATTGTGTAAATTGTTTGTAAAGAGATATTGAGGAATTAATAAACGAAACAGGTGAGTTTCCAAAATTTTTTTAGACAATGATTACGGAGTGGAGGCTGGTGGGAAATATTATCGCATATTTCCCAAGTTCTCGAACGATTTTAAAATATTTATTTCTTACATAGGGTGAATATATGAAAAAATTCAAATTTCGTGAACTCCACCACGGAGTCTTTAAAGATTTTGGGTACGAGTCTAGTGCTACGAAAAAAAGTTTCCGTATTAGATGATATAAAATTCCAATAATTTGTAAAATTTTTTGCCAGCAGTTGTTCAGCAACAAAAAGTGATGTAAAGGAAAGCGAGTTTATAACTATTAAAATAGGCCTATTACAGATCTATATTAATCTATATAACCTACTGCTAGAGTTATCCATTACATAACTTGGCCTCACAAACACAAGATTATTGATACTAAAGTCCTTTCTTTGGAAGGAAAACTTTTCGGTGGTGAGAGACTAAAACGGCCGGCCCAAAATTGGAATACCCTCCAAGATTTGGAAGAAATTTGGATATTAAAAAATTACCTTAAAAACTGTTAAAAATCATAAAAATGTCGAATATAGGGGAGTACCACTATATGGGGGCTATACGAAGACGTGGACCTGCATAGACAATTTTCTGTACTACTGTATTATCCATTTCGAACTTTAAATACCAAATTTGAGACAATTCCGGCAAATAATGTGGCTGAAATAATCAAAATACCGAATACAAGGAGGTACAGTTATATGAGGCTAAACTTGAAAATGGATCTATATAGCCCATTTTTAATACCAAAAGTCCTGCAGACCAAACACACATTTGAGTAACATTCATCAGCATACTTCGATTCCTTTGGACGCTAGAGTGGTTTCCACAAACGGACGAACAGGTAGAATATATAAAATTTTGGGTTCTAAAATTATCAAGAATATAAAATGTATATTTCGAGGTGTTACAAACGGAACGACAAATTTTATATACCCTCCATACTGTAGTGGAGGCTATAAAAATATTTGCATCAATGTTTCTAAAAAGCACGCTAAAACATTTTCATTTTTATGCCGTCCACAATAATATAGAGGGTGTATTCAATTTGTCGCAGGTCCACGTCTTCGTATAGGCTCATAAAACGTAGAACTTCAAAACAATTCAATGTCAGAACAATTTTTATTGTGTCTAGGATGAATGAGAATGAGATATATCGGTCCAGGTTTTGGTATAGCCGCCATATGACGGTACCTCCCAATATTCGGTATTTTAATGACTTTCGCCACATTTTGTCACGGATTTGTCTAAAAGTTGGTGTTTGTTGTTCAGAATAGGTTCTAGCTCCGGTGCGGAACATGGTACACGTTTTCACAGAGGTTCCCGTTTTGGTATGGCCTCCATATATCGGTCTCACCTAATATATAGTTTTTTGAAAACCTTAACAGCATTTTACAAACGGTCTTCTTGGTATTTGCAGTTCAAATCGCAACACGTTTGAATTCAGATACTTTTATATAAAGATGTTTTCTTTACCCAATGGTGTTTTTTTTTTTTGAAAATTTTCAAATTCTTTATATAATATGACCCGTAAGAAAAAGCCAAAAAAAAGTCTACACCACTATGTATATTTAGAAGAGCTCCCGTAACAAAATAATTTATTTGAAGTACATCATACCATCTATCAACATTTGACTTAAGAGCACTTATAATTTGGTTTCAGAGGGAACTAATATATAGGAGGCATATCCAATTCTGAACCGATTTTCCCTAAATTTGACGGATACATTTTTAGTTTTTATACCAAATAATATTGCTATAGACTGCATGATATCACTTCGAGAAGGATTATATTAATAAATATGTATCGGAGCCGAGTTCCACCGAATGGAAACGTACGACCAAAAATGCACTCCGAATACCAAATCAGATGAAACATATGTATGGAAGCTTTAGCTATATCTGAACCGATTTTCACCGCATTTGATGTACTTGCTTCTATACTGAATCCGGTCGGATATACCAAATTCAGGACGTTTGGGCTGCTATTGGCCATTTGGTGCACAATTAACCCGAAATCGTTTGCAGATATATATGGGAGCTATATTCAAATCTGAAAAGATCTTGACAAAATTTGAAACATTTATTTCAGAGCTGCATCTGATATTTGGTACCAACTATCATTGTTGTGGAGTGCATATTACGTATGTGAGGGACTTAAAACCCCAAATCGACTGAAACATATATATGAGAGCTTTAGCTATAACGGAATTCGGTCGGATGCGCTAAAATGCAGGTATTTTTTCCTGATATTGGCCATTTGGTGATATTGGCCGAAATCGATGCTCACCAATTTCAATGGGGTTCGTCCTTGGGTCGAACAAATATTGTTTGCATAATTTCATCTCAATCGGATAAGAAATGCTACCTGCATTTTTTTCACAAAAATACATGGAACTTTTGGTATTGAAAATGGGCTATACCGGACCACGTTTTAGTACAGCCCCCATATAATGGTATCTCCCTATATTCGTATTTTGATGATTTTAGCGACATTATTCACCGGAATTGTTTCAAATTCCGTTTTTGAAGTTCCTAATGGGTACTGCAAGCTATAATAGAAATGTGACTACGCCAGTCCATGTCTTCGTATAGCCCCCATATGACGGTACCTCTCTATATTCGGTATTTCTGTGATTTTAGCGACATTTATTTGCAGTTCGTAATGGGAACTACAGCCTGACTCCATATAAACGTACCTCCCTAAATTCTGTATTTTGATGACTTTAGCGACATTATTAACCGGAATGGTTTAACATTTCGTATTTGATATTCCTAATGGGTACTTCGAGCTACAACAGAAATTTGACTGGTCAGGTCCATGTTTTCGTATAGCCCCAATATAACTTTACCTCTCTAAACTCGGTATTTTTATGATTTCTAACAGTATTTTTTAACGATTTTCTTATACCCTCCACCATACTATGAAAGGTATATTAACTTTGTCATTCCGTTTGTAACTCCTCGAAATACTCATGTCAGACCCAACAAAGTATATATATTCTTGATCAGCGTAAAATTCTGTCAGTCTGTCTGTTGTAGAAGGCTAAAATTTTGCACACGTATTTCTTTTTTTTGTAGGCAGGTTAAGTTCGTGAATGGGCCATGTAGGTCCACGTTTTCATATAGCCCCCATATAACGGTACCTCCCGATATTCGGTATTTTGATGATTTTAGCGACATTATTCACCGGAATTGTTTCAACTTTGGTATTTGAAGTTCGAAATGGATACTACAGCCTATGACAGAAAATTATCTGGGCATGTCCACGTCTTCGTTAAGCCCCCATATAACGGTACCTACTTATATTCGGTATTTTGATGATATTAGCGACATTATTCACCGGAATTGTTTCAAATTTGGTATTTGAGATTCGTAATGGATGCTACAGCCTATGACAGAAAATTGTCTGTGCAGGTCCACGTCTTCGTATAGCCCCACATATAACGGTACCTCCCGATATTCGGTATTTTGATGATTTCAGCGCCATTATTCACCGGAATTGTTTCAAATTACATATTAAGAGTTCGTCTACAGTCTGTGACAAAAAATGTCTATGCATGTCCAGGTCTTCGTATAGGCCCCATATATCAGTACCTCCCTATATTCGGTATTTTGACGAGTTTAGGTACAATACCCACCGAAATTGTTTGAGATATCGTATTTGGCGTTAGTAATGTATGCTATAGCCTGTGACAGAAAATTGTCTATGCTGGTCTGGGTCTTCGCACAACTCCGATATAATGGTAACTCCCTATATACGATATTTTGATGATTTTAGCTACGTTATTCACCGTTTATTTCAAGTTTCGAATTAGAATATGGTAATAGCTAATGGCAAAGAATGCCACATAGTATAGACCCCAATATAACGGCAGTGTTCGGTATTTTTAAAATTTAACATAATTTTTTAAGGATTTTATTTGTTTTAAATTTCCAAATTCGTTCCAAATGGTGCTGGGTATTCAAAGTTTGGCCCGGCCGAACTTACTGCTTTTTAACTAGTTTAATTTTAAAATTTCTTTCAAATGATGAAGGGTATTTAGGGTTCGGCCCGGCCGAACTTAATGTTTTTTTACTCCTTTTCTCGCTCTACTTTCATAATCTGCTGGATTTTTCCCGTAATTGTTTTGTATGTTGCACAGTGTAATTGATGGCCATCATTAATGCTGCCCAATATAGCTGCGATATTACACTAGAAGTTATCCTCAAAGAGCCCAAAAAAAATATGAAATAGTCTAGCCACCTCCGAATGAGTCTTTCGTCAATGCCATATCGATCTACACATGGGTATATCCCCATATACAATTCTTCTATTTTACAAAAACTCAGCCATGTTTTGTCGTCAGAATTCGCCAGAATTTGCCCTTTAGAAATTTTAGAGTGTATAACCCTAATTGATATCTCAAATCATTGTGTATCTTTTAAAAATGTATCATTTAATTTCGCCCTTCCTCCTCGTCTAAGTTTTTTTTTTCTCCCATACTTACTGACCTATAAAAGTAAATCACGAAGTTCTCTCTCTCAACACCAGAACAAACCATTGAAATCCTGTTGAAAAGTTCCAGTCAGCCAGCCAGACAATACAAAACAATATTTCAATTTATTGTTGGTTTATAAATATCTGTGTGTTGTTGCCATGTTAGCTCTAAGGAGCCACATATATTTTCAATTTTCTTTGGAGCATATTCTTGAATGGTGGTAGTGTGAGGGGGTTGGGGAAAATGGCGCTGTTGAGATTTATGACCCACAAATTTGTTCGATTATAAGTTCAATTTCGTTTATAACATCATTACCACTACACGGTACCAAATACCAATGGACCCAAGCAACCTTAAGCAATTGCCCCAACCACCCCACCATACCCACACCTCACCGCAATTAACGAATTCAATTCTAAGCCATTAGCGTAATGAATGTTGTTTCGAATTGATGATATGACGATTCGTCATAAAAGTTTTAAGGACGGAAATTATTCATTTGAGAAGGCATTTGAAAGACTGGCAGGCCGAAATGTTGGTGTGGTCGTGAGTGTGAATGGGTGTGTGTGTGCGGTGGTATTTTATGTTGTTCAATGTAATTGCCTTAAATTGTTGTTAGCTTCTTGTTGGGGGGAGGGGAAAATGTTGTTCTTTGGCATGTGGCTGGCCGCAGTGCTATCTGCTGCTCTGCCCTACTCATCTTGTAATTTATTTTATTATTACTTTTCTTTTTGGCAAATTGTATAATGCTGTAATTCATCTTGTTAGTACTTCAAGTTTAATGTTTTTCAAATTTCTTTGGAATTATTTGAACAACTTTTGTTGATGGACTTAAATGGAAACAATCTTTTGGGTTATCACAGGTCTTTGGATGTGCTTAAAGAGTCAGTTGTGACTAAGACAGTTATGATGATACACTATATAATAAACAATTTTATTCCATTTGAACATTTGAAAATTTCCAAAGAAATATTAAACCCAGAGAGAGGGAGAGAGAGAGAAAGCAAATTTCCTTCAAGTCAACAATGACTCATCATAGTTCAAACAGCCGGCTGTGTTGTATTAACATTTGATTTAAACTTTTGATTTAAAATGCTGTTTCCTTTCACAATAATGATTATTGTTTATCTTTGCCATGTTTACATTCAATTTAATTCTACTTAATCTCAATTATAAGCTTTGTGCAATTAATTTGATGTGGTGTATTTATCCTTAGCCAACTTATATGTGTTGTAAGTATTTACATTGCTAATTTGAAAGGATTTACAATTACTTTGAGTTTCATATTGTGTTAATATCTTGTTATGAAAATTCGAGAAATTGTTGAAAAGTAGTTTTAATGTATCAAAACTTTTCGGAAACATCATTTTGTAGAATATATTAACAGTTAACAAGAGAGTGTGGATACTAAGGTGGGCCGAGTTATAAGAAAGCAGGAATTTATGAATTAATTTAAAAAACAACCAAAATCACTTTTTGGGCTGAAAATTGATTCCAATTTTTTATTCGAAATTTTTTTAGAAGGCAAAAAAGTTAAAACACTAGGAAACATAGTTATTTTTATCATTTTCCACCTTAGAATGTAGGGTATATTAAGTTTGTCCTTTCATTTGTAACATCTAGAAATATTAATGTAAGAGAATAAAATTCATCTGAATGAAATTCTATGTTTTTTAGGTGGGCAAAATTTATAGTATTGAAAATGGGTCATAAAGGTCCACGTTTTGGCATAGCCCTATATATATGTACTGGCAGATTTAAAATGTTTTTAGAGCTCATAATATAGGGCTGGATTATTTCAGAATAGTGAGAGTTAAATACTTTTTCACACCCTGCCCAACAAAGTCAAACTTTATAATTTTTACATTTTTATACCCTTTACCATACTATGAAGGGTATATTAACTTTGTCATTCCGTTTGTAACTCCTCGAAACACTCATGTCAGAACCACCAAAGTATATATATTCTTGATCAGGGTAAAATTCTAATTCGATTTAGCGATGTCCGTCTGTCTGTCCGTCTGTCTGCTGTAATCACGCTATCTTTCTATCGAATTGAGATAGAAGGCTAAAATTTTGAAAACAAGTTTATTTTGCCAGCAGGTAGGTTAAGTTCGTAAATGGGCCATTTTGGTCCACGTTTTTATATAGCCCCCATATAACGATTCCTCCGGATAGACGGTATTTTGATGATTTTAGAAACGGATGCTACACCCTAAGACAGATAAATGTCTTTGCAGGTACACGTCATCGTATAGCCCCCATATAACGGTACCTCCCTATATTCGGTATTTTGATAATTTTAGCGTCATTTTTCACCAGAATTGTTTCAAACTACGTATTTAAAGTTCGTAATGGGAACTACATTCTGTGACAGAAAATTGTCTATGCAGGGTCAGGTCTTCGTTTAGGCCCCATATATCAGTACCTCCCCATATTCGGTTTTTGACGATTTTAGGTACAATGTTAACCGAAATTGTTTGGGATGTCGTATTTAAAGTTCGTAAAGGATGCTACAGCCTGTGACAGAAAATTTGTATGCAGGTCCAGGTCTTCGTATAGCTCCGATACAATGGCACCTCCCTATATACGGTATTTTGCTGCTTTTAGCTATATTATTCACCCTTTATTTCATGTTTCGAATTTGAATATGCTATATATTCTATATATATGCTATATTCGGTATTTTTTAAGATTTTAACAGAATATTTAACGGATTTTATATTTTAAAAATTTCCAAATTCTTTCCAAATGCTGGAGGGTATTGGAAGTTCGGCCCGGCTGAACTTACTGCTAAATTGTTTTTTTTTTTTTTAATTTTATTGAATGAAAGCAAACAAATTTTTAAATAGCATCAAATTTTAGAATATTTTTAGATTTGTTCGAATTTGTCACCTTTGACACGAATTATGGCCTTCAAACGGCCAATGAAACCGTCACATGCTGCAACCTTGCTTTCCAAAATTCTCCATACACAATAGTCCAACGGATTGGTATCCGGAGATTTTAGTTTCCATTGTGCGCTGGAATTGAAGCGAGTGCGATGGTGCTGAGTTCTGTTGGAATGTCCAAGGTCTGCGGCAAAAATGTTTGGGTGCCCAAGGCAAGAACACCCTAGAGAATATTTTCGCGATAATATTCGGCGGCCCACACCATCACCATGGCCGGCGCTTGAGTTCTGATGGCCAACAGAACGTGCACGTTTTCAACTGATCATTTTGTTTGTTTACAAACTGCTGGACAACGAATATTTTCTTATCGGCAGTTCACCACTTTCGGCCAAGCGAAACAACTTCTTAGCTCTCAACTCTTTTGAGTCTATTTTCTTTCTGTTGGGGTGTAAGTTCTTGCACTTTTTTGGAATTTTGATGGCTTTACCCCGATCTCTTTTTTCAATATTTGCCGAATGGAATATTGTGATATGTTCAGCTCACGAGACATTTTTCGGCCACTTTACGTTTCGAACCATTTCTGCTGATTTTGCTGTTTTCTGACGTCCACTTCCTTGACGTCGGGCTGAAGTTGGTTGCAGTTTTTTCATCTCACCCTGTACATGGTCTGTCCTTGAAAATATTTTTTAAAAATCAACGAAACCTGCATATTCTCGAAAACTATTTTTACAAAAAAATCCTCGTTTAAGGGATGCTTAAAATTCTTCTTCTCATTTTTTTTAATTGCACATCCTGTAAGTTTTTGATTTCTTGATGTAGGAGTCTTTGAAATATTTTGTGAAAATATTTTAAAGAAATTATGAACCGGGCATGTTCTTGATGCCATTATTGATTTTTTTCTGAAATTACAAGTCCTTGAAATATTTGTGTTTTCTTGATGCATGAGTCGCTAAAATATATTTCCATAAGTCCTGGATGTCTTTAATAATTTTTTTTGAAAATCCACTTAATGTAATTTAAAAATATTTTTAGAAAATCTATGATTCACACATTTTAAGAGAATTCGTGAAATCTACGTGTCCTTAAAAAATATAGCAATTTATAATAAATACTTTTAAGAAATGCAGGAGTCCGGAATGTTTTAATAAATATTTTTAAAAAATTCACAAGAGCGGAATGTCCCTGAAAAAAATATTTTTATAAAATTTACTAGTCCAATATGTATACATAAAATAGAAATTAAAGAACCCTGCATGTTTTTAAAAAATCCAAGCGAATGTCTCTGAAACTATTTTCTCAAAAAATATTTTTATTTTAAAAAATATTTTTAAATAATTAGCAAATATTTTTAGGAAATCCAAAATACCTTAGTAATATTTTAAAACCAGTAGGGAAAGGTCAAAAGTTGGGCTCCCGAAATGTTTATATTGGGAATTTATGTGAAGTAGATCATACCAACTATGAACCAAATAACATTGATATATAGTGCATTATATGACTTCGATAAGAATTATAGAAAAAAATATTTGTTGTAGCAATAGATATACCGGACCCAGATTCACCAAATTTGTTAAATTCGGTTGAGTATGAAAACGTCTATTCAATTCGGTCTGATATTGCATACATGGTGAGCAATAACCTTAAAATCGAAAGAAGTTGTATATCGAACAAATCTGAACCGATCTCGATAATATTTGGCTAAGGTTTTTTCGAGCTCTATCTGATGTCTGGTATCAAATTTCATTGTTGTGGAGTGCATTTTACGCATGTGAGTGAATTAAAACCCCAAATCGGATGAAACATATATATGAGAATTATAGCTTTATCTGATCCGATTTTCACCAAATTTTATGCATTCAATCGGATGTGCCACATTTGAGCTGATATTAGCCATTTGGTGCACGAAAAACCTTAAGTCGGAAAATGATATATATGGGAGGTATATCCAAATCTGAACCGATCTTTGCAAAATTTTAGGCGCTTTTTTCTGAGCTGCATCTGATATCTGGAACCAAAGATCAATGATGTGGAATGTCTATTACGCATTCGAGTGACTTAAAATCCCAAATTGGATGAAACATATATATGAGGGCTAAAGCTATATCTGATCCGATTTTCACCAAATTTTGTTTCTAGTATGAATTCAGTCGGAATTGCCAAGATTCAGTTCATTTGGGATGATATTAGCCATTTGGTGCACAATAAACCTGCTATCGGATAATGATATATATGGAAGCTATATTAAAATCTGATGCAATCTTGTATATACCTTCCTTCTCACGCACTCTATAGCATAAAGATTAAAATGTCTCCGTCAAATTTAGTGAAAATCGATTCAGAATTGGATATGCCTCCCATATATTAGTTCCCTCTGAAACCATAGTATAACTACTCTAACAACAAATGGTGGTATGCTTTACTTCAAATAAATTCTTTTGTTACGGGAGCTCTACTAAGTATCAAATAGTCGGCCCCGCTCGACTTTTGACTTTTCCTTACTGGTTTATTTTACGGCCGTTAAATTTTTGTGGCCGTTCACCGCATATTTATCCAAAATTAGAGGTACGAGAAGGAGTTTCTCATATATTTTACGTTTCGCTTTTGACTTTGGTTGATACAAATATTATATCAAATGTGGAGGTATTGGGCTTATTCGAGGTCTCAGTTCGCTTTCATATGGAATCCTGAATTTTTAAAATTGTTGGGAACAAATTGTGCATTCCCTTCCACCTAGACAAATGCACAAAAACCTGAAATCGGATAAAGATATATGTGGGAGCTATATTCTTATCTGATCCGGTCTCGATAAAATTTGACGGAGGTATTTTTGAGCTCCACAAGATATCTGGTAGCCAATATCATTCTTGTGGAGTGCATATTACGCATGTGATAAACTTAAAAAGACAAATCGGATGAGCTATGTGGGAGCTATAGCTATATCTGAACCGATTTTCTCCAAATTTAATGTACTTACTACTAGACTGAATTCGGTGGGATGTGACAAAATTCCGGTCATTTGGATTGATATTGGCCATTAAGTGTACAATTAACCCGAAATCGATATATATGAGATCTTTATCTAAATTTGAAACGATTCTCACCAATTTCAATAGAGATCATCCTTGGGCCAAGCGAATATTGTTTGGAAAATTTCATCTCAATCGGAAAACAAATGCGACCAAAAATATATGGCCAAACGGAAGGACAGACAGTCTGATATGCATAAATCGATTCAGAAAATGATTCTATGAAGATCCTCAAGGATAGCTATGAATCTATCTCGCTTCCTTCTCAAAGTTACAAACAATTGCACAAAGACATAATACCACTATGTGGAGTAGGGAATAAAAATATTTTTCAACTTCTTCTAACTCTGGAGATCATTTTGTAAACTCCCGCTGTGTATTTTTGTCACTTTCATGTTTATTTAATACATTTCCACAACTGGGTGTGTGGGAAAATAAAATCTTTCATGTCAGCACTGGTCATAAATCAACCACAAAACCAATTTGCCCATAATTTCCATTTCGAATGCAAAAAAAAAAAAATCCCAAAAAGGCAAACAATATAATCTGCTTGTATTGATTGTTTTATCTGCAGAAGTCGTAAAAGTTTTTCTTTCTTCTTCTAACACGTGTCTTAAATTTTCCAACATTAAATAATCGTTTTATTATTTCTAGTGTTCAACAAAACACAGAATTATTTAAATTTTGTTTGTCCTAAAAAAATAAAACTTTATAGAGTTTTTAAGAAAATGTGGAGCGAAAAGAAAAAAAATACAATCACAACAGTTCGGAACGAGTGGTGGGTGGATAGTATGCAAATATCTATCCATTTATACATAAATTGTCTTACTAAGCACAGAAAAATCCCAAGCTTATCAACTAAAATGTTTCATTTTATGAGAGTGAAGAAAAGCAAATATTGAAACAACACAAGGACATGCTTTCCTCTTATTTAAATATAACCGCAGCAAAGATATAGCCCACACACAATGTATTTTATTCTTTTGTGTGTACATGGAGTTAGTGTGAGTGTGTGGGTAACTCAGAAAATAACTCAGTTTTTAACATTTTCAATAAAATATTGTACTGCTTGAAAATCTTTTCTTTGTGCACATACTGAATTAGCCTCGGAGATATTAACCTAAATTGCTAGAGTGGTACATGGGATGGAAGGTACATTTTAAGGAGGAAAAATAGGAGCGTTGCGACAAAAACGTTGCAATTTCTTTAAGAAAATTCATAGTTTCGGAGGGAGGCGTTTCTACACATAGATTATTTATAATTATTAAATTAAATGTTAGTTGAATATATAGATATATTGGTAGAAGGACGAGGGCCTCGAATTTTTATACCCTACACCACAAGGTGGTCAGGGTATTATATCTTTGTACATTTGTATAAAACTTTTATATAAAACTGTTTTCTTTACCCAATGGTGGCGGATGGAGGATGTTTTTACTTGTTTTATATAAGACCTCTTTTACTTGTTTTATAAAAGACCTCTTGAAGGTCTTCAGCCTACAAAGGGAATGTGATAAGTCTGCCATCATTACAAAACATGTTAAAGATCTTCCTTCATTAGACGAACTTCTGTTGCCTTAGGCTACAAATGGACTTCTTTCTGTTCACGTTGAAGGTTTTTCTAAGTAGGCTTTTGAGACGTCATGTATTATAAGCGAGCTACATAAGGTCCAGAAGACCTACAGAGTGTTTTTAATCTCTAAAATTCCTATGGAAGGAATTTTATCTAAAGAATGCCCATGAAAGGTCTTTTATCCGAAGTAAAACTGCGTAATTCTTATTGTCTTTAAGAGAACAGAGAAATGTGGTTTTTACTAGAAGACCCATCTTACCACCTGTGGATCTGAACCACCTAAGCTTCTTTTTTAAATCACATTAAATACCACATAAGTGCATCAAAATGTGGCCTATTTTGGGGGATTGTCCATTTCGTAACAGACCTAATTCTGATATAAATATTACAAAATGCCAGATTTGGACTATATCGACTATTTACTTCAATTTATATTAGATATGCTATAATTGATTATAATATGCGATAATTGAAAAATGTTGAAATATAGTTGACCAAATTAATCCACTTTATTATACACTCCACCCTAGTATGGAGGGTATATTAAGATTGTCATTCCGTTTGTAATACATTGAAATTTACATTTAAGACCCCACAAAGTGTATATATTCTTGATTAGCATAAAATTCTATGTCGATTTAACGATGTCCGTCGTTCTGTGGAAATCATAGCTTCCGAAAGAATTGAAGTAGATTGATAAAATTTTACTCAAATATATGCTATGCCTGCAGGGCTGTAGGTCCACGTTTTGATGTAGCCCCCATATAACGGTACCTCCCTCTTTTCGTTACTTTGATGATTTTTGCGACATTATTCACCAGAATTGTTTCAAATTTGGTATTTAAAGTTCGTATTGGTTACTACAGCCTAAGACAGAAATTTGTCTGTGCAGGTCCACGTCTTCGTATAGCCCCCATATAAGGATACCTCCCGATATTCGATATTTTGATTATTTTAGCGACATTATTCACCGATTTTTTTTCAAGTTTCGCATTTGAATATGGCTTATTACAAAACTTACAAATTCGTTGCAAATGTTGAAGGGTTTTTGAAGATTGGCCCGTCCGAACTTGCAGCTTGTGTCGTAAAACATTTAAAGAAATCAGTTATTAGCATAAAATTGGAAATCAAATTTTATACAAATAATTGTCATTTTAAATTTATGGTTTTTATGGTTCTGGTACCTACTCAGAAGGAGTCTCGCTGACTTTTTTCGCAAGTTAGCAATATTAATGCAAACTTTTACCTTATGTGGGGGAGGTACCAGAAGGGTTGGGCTGATAGGTATTGACCACACGATGATACAAGTTTTGGCCTATCAAATGATATATACCCTCTTTAACCATATGGCTGAGGGTATAATAATGGGGCCATGTAGATCTCTGTTTTTTTGGTAAAGATGCCATATAACGGAACTCCCAGAAAAAAGGGACCAAATCTATACTGCGAATGGAAAATATAATATTTCATAGTTGTTAAATACCGGGTATTTCGTGTTGAAAAAATTACACCTGTAGTTCGATTACTGTTTATAGTCATATTCTCCTGTTTTCGCCTTTGTAAGATTACTTGAAAGCATGGATACTTGAAAGAGTGGATGAGGCAGTGTTTGAAGTATTTCCCAAAAAACTGGCACTTGACATAGGAAACAAACATAAAATATAATTGAACTTAATCTTTGGAAATTATAATTATTTCCACCAGATTTTTCCAATATTCGAATAAATAGTTAAATTCATGGAAACATTGTTTTTTTTCACTAACAAAGTTACTTTACATCACTGAACACATTATTCGTTTTATTTTTTTTCATCTTCTGCGAACGAACACTGAAAATATCTGGAGGGGTGTGATGTTAATGGGCATTTCCTGTTAATGTTATTACTGGCGGGGCAATGTAATTGTTATTGCTGTTTCTCTTCGTTCGTTGTTTTTTTCATAAACATAAAACTGATTTTATGATAAATGGCCACCAGACATGATATGTACTCAGTCAAACAGCATTGGCCTCATTTATGTCCTTCACGCTTCACGCCGCAATTTAATGTTTGCGTATTTCCTATTCCACACAGAAAACAAAAACCGAAACGAAAAAACAACAGAAAATGAAATAAAAATAAATAAACATTAACAACAATAACAAATACCATCTAATGTTTTGTAATTGAAAATAATTACACTAGATATGTATATATGGTAGAACTCATCTACCCTCACACACACATGTTAGTTAGTGTGTATGTATTTATGTAATTAGGGCTTTATGGCTTGTATTTCCTACAGCACACAAAAATTACAGACTCGTGCTCGTAAATATAGTTATTATTCCCCCCCCCCCCCCCATGATTTCTCTCGGGAGGAGGATGAATGCAGAGGGGTGAGGTTTCAGTTTTTTAAAAGTTAGTCATTGTTATTATTATTCTTTTATATTCAAATAAAACTTTTCAAATATTACCAAATCGACACAATTCCCACAAAAAGCTAAATGTGCTGAATAGTTGGAAGTTGCCAATCCATTTATTGCCACTATGAAAAACTTCTTAAATCTCCTGCCCGTCTTGTCGCGCACTCCATTGAAAACACTTAACAATTCAATAGCAATTTTAATTTATGTGTGGGGAATTATTTTGGGGGCAATACAGACACATCCAATGATATGTATTATAAATATGTACATTAAGACAGTGAAGATAATTGTTGGGAACCAATATTTCGAGGTACTTAATTTTCAAAGAAAACATTTTAGATTAACTTGTGAAATTTTAATATTTTGTTGGTAGAGTGCTTTGAATTCGTTGCCACCGATCATACTTATTAAATATGACTGTTAAATGTTTCATTGTTAAAAAAGTTTTCGCAAAACAGCCACAAACGAAGAAGGAGAAAATCGAATAAAGAGAAACCTCACACCCTCATTAAGGATTCCAACAGACAACTGGAAGTATTCATTGTCATTTTGAAAGAAGATGGAATAAAATGAAAGAATATACACAAAATAATCTTTTTTTCAATGGAACAGAATTCTCAGTTGCCTTTTAAAGCTGAAAGTTTAATTGGGGGAGTTTAATTTTTATTTATTGTGATTCGGGACAAATGGAATTATTTAAAAATATAAATATTTTTTGAAAATTTTTTAAGTGCGAATTCCTGGCTGCTTATATCAGTTGGTTTCTTATGAGTCCTCTATTTAATAGCAAGTACCCTCTTCATTCTAAGGAAATAATGAATATTAATTAAAAAATGGGTATTGATGTGAATAGTGGGGTATATGCGAAATTTCAAGATTCTATCCCTAAAATTATAGAATTGAGTTTTAAAACACTTGTATTGAAATTTTCGGTGATTTGAACATTTAGAGTAAAAAGGTCTAACCAAACGAGCAATAGACATTCCGAGCTCTTCATATAAGGCTATCTTCAGACTTTAACAAGTGAGAACAGAAATTCACACTCAAAAAAATTTTCCATATATTTTAAATATTTAATTTCCGTTTCATTCTTAAATTATGTCACATAGCCTTGCAAAAGCTTTATCTTGGCATTTGACCGAAACCATGAGGTCATGCATTGTATCATTTTCCATATATTTACGTCCCATGTCGTGTTAATGGGTATTCAAAACAATATTTAAAATTTTTGATTCCTGTATGCGATTACGATACAGGAGTATCTCCGCTATATTTGTCAACGAAATCATGTCAATGTCAAGGTCAATTTATTTCGGTAGATTTTTTTACGCAAAATTGTGTTACATTTCATCAGCTAAAAATGATCTGTTAATCATCCGAAATGCTTGGCTTCAACAACTGCAACAAAGTCAAACGCCATAATTTTTGCATTTTTTTCATATTTTATTGAATGAAAGTAAAAAATGTCGGAAAATTTTAGGATAAGTTTAGATTTGTTCGAATTGGTCACCTTTGGCACGAATTATGGCCTTCAAACGGCCAATGAAACCGTCACACGCAGCCCAAATGTTGCTCTGCGTATTTTGGCCCATTCCCGTCGAAGCCCTTGCTAGAGGTAATCGACACTTTATTAATTTTTGGTGCCAACCTTGCTTTTCAAAATACTCCAGACCTAATAGACCAACGGATTGGTATCCGGATATTTTGGTGGCCATTGTGCGACGGAAATATAGCGAGGAACCTCATCTTGTAAGCATTATTGGGTGGCGCGTTCTGAATGCGATGGTGCTGAGTCCTTGGAGTCCTTGGAACGTCCAAGATCGGCGGCCAAAATGTTTGCGTGCCCAATTCTTTAATACATCCTCCAGAATATTTTCGCCATTTATTCTGATGCCACGGTCGATTAATACGAGCAGAAAGCGACCATCGGCTATTATAGCGGCCCCCACCATCAGCATGACCGGCGCTTGAGTTCTTGTGGGCAACAGAAGATGCACATTTTCAGCTGACATCTTTGGCAAGTAAACACGATCATTTTGTTTGTTTACAAACTGCTGGACAACGAATATCTTCTCGTCGGAGAAAGCCCAATCCGGCAGTTCACCAATTTCGCCCAAGCGAATAAACTCTTTAGCTCTTTTGGGTCTATTTTCGATTTGTTGCGGTGTTCGGAGTTCTTGCACTTTTCGGAATTTCAATGGCTTTACCCCGACCTAATTTTTCAATTTGTGCCGATTGGAATATTGCGATATGTTAAGCTCACGAGCCATTTTTCGGACACTGCGGTATGGGTTTCCATCAAGTCGCTTCTTTACCTTTCGAACCATTTCTGCTGATGTTGCTGTTTTCTTCCTTCCATTTCCTTGACGTCGGGCTATGCTGCCAGTATCACGGTAACGAGCGATGGTACGAAACACAAAAGATTTATTCACATTTAAATGCTGGAGTTCTCTAACGATAGCCACTTGTGGTTTTCCAGCCAAATATAAAGAAATCACACAATCACGCTTAAATTACGTCACGAATAATTTTTTTCGTGGAAAATTCTCACCATAATATTTTTGTACACTCGTAAACAATATGATGAGCTGGCCCTGGAATAATGTTAAAATTTCTGTCGAGTGGCTTAGAATTGACAGCAGTCTGAAATTGGTTACAGTTTTTCATCTCACCCTGTAGGTCTACGGTTTGGCTTGATGATCTATGTCACACTTTTCACCGCAATGTATCAAATTTGGAATTTGAAGTTCCTAATAGGTACTAGAGCCTATGAGAAAAAATTGCTTCGTGTAGCCCCCATATAACTGAAACCTCCCAATATTCGGTTTTTTGATGATTTTAGTCATATTATTTACCGGAATTGATTCAAGTTTCGTATTTGTATATCATAATGGCCTATGGCAAAAATTGCATCTACAGGTCCCAATAGGCCCCAATATAAGGGTAGCTCCCGTTGCTCGGTATTTTTATTTTGTTTTTGAAAAATTGTAAATTCCTTCCAAATGAAGGAAGTTTTTTAAAAGTCGGGCCAGCCGGTGTTATTGCTTTTACAATTGGTGTTTTCTTAAACAACAGCTTTGTCGCTAATCTGTACCAAGATGGTATATGACCGTGTTGTTGCTATTGTACACAATATCTACAGGGCCCTTGCTTCTACTGTGTGTTTCTTCTTTGATTTTATATACGATCGCCCTCCTCTCCCACAGTTTGCAGCAACATCAATAGCGATTTGCTCATACACACACGCAAATCGCCTATTCGACCAATTCTTCTCCCTCTCTAATTTTCCAAATCAAAATGACTAGAGAGCGCTCCCGCACAAAACAAAAGAGTGAAGAGTAAACTCCGTGTAAAACTCTCATTCTTCGAGGAATCCGCTCTGAAGCAAGTTTCACTTGCGAGTCAAAACTAGCAAATCTGAGCCCTGATATTAACACAATTTTCAGTGAATTTGGAGAAAATGCTAAATTTGCGGATAATAAACAATTAAGTATTGAAGAAGAATTTGACTCAGTTTAGAAACTTATAAGATTTTATATTTTATTGTATCACACAATGTAATCAAGCTCATTACATTACACCAAGTACATAGAGCCGAAACTAATTACCGGAAAATCATCGAGCCAACAATGATCGAACAGTCTATAGTCAAAACGACTTCATCAGCCCGAATGTCCCCGAGCTATAAGTACCACAAGGAAAATAGAAACTCACAATCTATAATTTTGTTTGAATTTTAAATAAAATAGCAACACTGATAGTTGGGACAAAAAAATTGAAATAAAAAATGGAATTTTGTCGCCATTGAAAATAATAAAAACCTCCGCCATTTCAACAAACACTCCACACACAGAAACATAAACAGAACAAACATTGCTGGAGAATAAAAAAAAAAAACAACAACACCAACAAAAACTATTGAATTGACTACAGGAAATATTATTTATTCATTCATTAGTAAAACAATGGAAACAGAAAGTCTAACAAATGGAGTCTAGATGTTGACAGCCACAAGACGAACAAAAAAAAAAAACAATAGAACTAGACATTTTTTAGACACCAAAACATATACAAACAAAGACACACATACATACATGTATGATGGCAAGGCTATAGTCCTTCAGCCGCATGCTAGTCATCTATTGAATAATGGACGGCAAAGAAAAGCACACACACCCACAAAAACTAGATTTAAGTAACAAAAAACGCAGACATGGCCCAAGGATGTGTTTTCTTCGGAACGGACAGACCACCATAGCACATGGATGGAGTGAGGACTTCTAAAAAACATCCACTTTAATAATCAAAGAAAATCTTAGCACAAAAAAACAGACAGCATTTATCTTGAATGGCCTACGATGACAATGACTGAAACAATTGTCATAAGAGATATTCATCCGAATGGAAAAGAAAGGAAAACTCAACACCCAAGCTCCATAGTTTAGATAGAATTCACATTCCAATGCTATGCAACAAATAAAAATTCATTGCTAGACATAATCATTGGTGTCTTTCAGACACACACACACGCACACTGGCATCCCATTGGACCCACGCAACAAAGTAGGATATCTCTCCGGAAAGCACCTTAAATAAATCGCCATCCCCTCATTGAGTGTTAGGTTGTGCCATCCCTCCGGCAGAGGGATTTACGCCGGGCTAATGATATTCATTACATTATTCGTTTACGATAAGCATGCACACAGGCATGCCGAGAACAAAGGATATTGTTGGTGGTCATGGATAAGCTGTAATAAAGTGAAATGTACATTACGATCCTGGTCCTCATTACGTTTTTTCTTATGCAAATGACCATGGCAGAGCAGCGGCGAGCGGCCAGCACCGAGTTTTGGAATGGAATAATTCTGTTTGCCGAAGTAATGAAATGGAATTTATCGGTATGTAAATGTTGAACATATTTTTGCGGTTTTAAGACAAATCTGATAATATTGTGGCATAGAATTGAATTGAACTGAACTGGAGGGGACGTTTTTTCTCTCATAAATTTGTTGGAGTTGTGGAAAATTTAATCAGTGATTGGTTAGATGTTTCAACACAAATAACAAAGTTTTGAATTGTGTTGTCAAAACAGGTATTATGGATTTGAAGGGGGAGGACTATTTCTATTTTCTTTGTAGTATTTGAATAACACATACTTTCATTCATCTAGATTTTTTGCGTAATTTTCGAAAATTTTTATTAGAAGTTATTAGAATCTGTAAGTTGGAAAGTTTAAGTCGGTGTTCCGAAGGATATTTGCCCTAAAAATTGTACCGGCTGTTTAAGAGACTTATCTAAAAAACAATACAAAAAGAATGGGTTATATACTTCAAGGATATCGTATAGGCCCCATATAACGGTTCCGTCCGATATTCGGTATTTTGATGATTTTAAGTACAATTTTTTTTTGGACCAAAATTGTTTCAGGACATTTGGAGTCAATCTAGCGATGTCCGTCAGTCTCAAATTTCAATTCAAATTTCACAAAATTCCTTAAAAAAGTAAGCTACAGTTATCAAAATACTCGACATCGAAGGATGGGGACTAAAGAAAAACGTTGGCTGAAAGTGCGGCTCAAATCACCGAAATATTGAGGAGTACCTATACAGGGTTGCCCATATTCGACGGACCCATCTGGCAACGCCATAACTTTTGACAGAGATGTCACATCGTTTAATGACATACCGCGTTTGAAGCGTCAGTCCAAGCAGATTTTTCTGAAATAGTTGTAATTTACATTCTCCAGAAGAAGTCAGTTGTGAAATCTCAACGTGCTTTTAAAACAATAAAAAATGTGAGAAGTGCGCCTTCTAAGAACACCATTAAGCGTTTATACGAAAAATTTTCGACTGGTAAGGCTCTTTCTAATCCGAAGAGGCCATATAAAAGTCGACCAAGGCGATCGGCCGAGAATATCGCTGCCGTACGAGCCAGTGTTGAGAGGTCCCCAAGAACATCCCAAAAACGCCGTTCTCAGCAGTTGGGCATGTCTCGGTCCACTTTACAATGGATTATTCGCATTGATTTGCATTTGTTCCCGCACAAAATTCAATTGACGCAAAGAATATTGCCTGCGGACAAGCCTCGTCGATTGGAATGGGCCCAAGGAGTCATCGAAATGGCCGAAGATGACGAGCAATTTTGGAACAAAATTATCATGTCCGATAAAGCCCATTTCACATTGAATGGGACCGTAAATAAGCAAAATTGCCGTTTTTTACGCCACTGAAAATCCTCAGGAGATTCAAGAAGTGCCTCTTCATGACGAAAAAGTCACAGTTTGGTGCGGCGTTAGTGCGAAAACGGTCATTGGGCCGTTTTTCTTCCAAAATGAAAATGGCCATGCTGTTACCATCAATCAGGAGCGTTATCGCGACATGATGACCAATTTTGTGATGCCAATTATTCGTCGAAAGCGTATGAGGCACTTCTGGTTTCAACAAGACGGCGCTCCACCGCACACAAGTCGCATAACAATCGATTTTCTGAAGAATTTGTTTCCGAGCCATTTGATGTCGAAAAGTGGTGATTTGGACTGGCCACCGCGTTCGCCCGATTTGACGCCGCCTGACTTCTTCTTGTGGGGATATTTGAAGTCAAAGGTTTACGTTAACAAGCCAAGGACCGTAGAAGAGCTCAAGGACAACATTCGTGAAGAAATAGCCGCTATTCCGGCCGATGGAAAATGCAGCAAAAAGGGCACAATACGTCATCAACGCCAGAGGCGGCCATTTGAGAGATATCATATTCAAAAATTGATGTAAACAAATCTACTTGGAACAAATTAAATGATTAACATTGCCAACCGCCAAATTTTTCTTTTTTTCTTTGATTTAAAAAAAACATGGGTCCGTCGAATATGGGCAACCCTGTATATGGAAGCTATAACATGGATATATGTATGTAGACAGAGTTCAAATATCGTATTTTAAGCTATTCCGCTAGAAACTATAGAAAAACGTGGACCTATATAAGCAATATTCTGTCACAGGAGGAGGAAGGACATATTATGAACTCTAAATAACGAATTTGAAACCATTTCGTTAGAAAGTGTGGCTAAAATCGACAAAATATTGAATATCGAAAAATACGTTTATATAGGGGCTATATGAAAACGTGGACCCATTTGACCTCAATATAAACTCTTAATACCGAATTTTAAACTGTTACGAAATCAGAAAGTGTGGCTGAAATCGTCAAAAAAAAACCCGAAGGGCGTCTATACGAAAACGTTGATCGATATAGTTCATCTTTGAACTTGACCTGCATGCTGTCTGTCTGCACGGGACGGATGGGCAGGGCAAAATCGATTGATCAAGAATATAAAATAATTATTTTTCTGCCAAATAGTAGAAAACTGAGTCAACATCTTTTGAAAAACTTATTTGACAAATTACAGCACAGTTTGCAGTGTTGTGCCTATTCAGTATTTCCAATAATAAATTGCAGGCAATTGCATCTAAAGCTGCAAAATCCGGAAAATGTTCAGTTTTTGGTCCATTTCAACCCCTAGATATTATGCGATCAACTCCAAAAGCAATAGGGGTCTATTCTGGCCCTATCCCCATCTTCATTCTAAATTTCGTGGAGATCGGGCCATAATTGCGACCTGTAGAGTGATTACAAATTAATATAGAAAGACGGACAGACGGACGGACGGACATACATAGCTAGATCGACTCAGCTCGGCGAGATAGGAAGATCCTTATATACTTTCCTATGTGGGAAATCAATATTTCGAGGTGTTAAATAATTTTTGGCCCAATCAAACTTATAATACCCCCCAAAACACATATTGTTGTAAGGTATAAAAAAACAAGTAAGCAAAGGCTACAGTCGAGCGGGGCCGACCGTTGAATACCCTACAACACTATAATAAATGATACAGTTTATATAGGCGAGATACTCGAAAGAATTCCACAAGATATTGTGCCAAATAATAAAGAAAACCATCAGGTTTCGTTCTCTAATTTTCGAATAATAGCAACTTAAACTAATTTGCTCATTTCCAATTTATTGGTAGATGTTGCACGTAAATGGTCTTCCTAGATCTGGAACCAATATTTTCCAAAGTCCTATCTCTCAGAAGTGGCAAAAGGTAACCATTTATTATTGGTTTTTGACTGAAACACATCTATATGAGATGCAGCCATTTGACCATATTCTTCAACGAAACCAGCGTTAACGAAATAGTCAGAAGTGCGTCTTTCCTATATTTGTGAATTCTCCAAAAAGTCACTGGAATGGACATTTTCGTATTTTGTCAACAAAAGTTGACAAACTCCTTCACATATTGAATATTTTTGGATGGCCATCCAAAACTGCTTGGCTTTTGCAATGTCCGGCAACCCCCATTCAAATGTGCGTAAGAATCGGTTGATAATTACGGCCTGCTGACAATTTTGCAGTTTTTTTGGTCCATTTCAACCCCCTAAATATATGGCGATCATCTCCAAAAGAGTAGGCTTCTATTCTGACCCTCATCTTATCCCATGCAAAATTTCGTAAGGATCGGGCCATAAATGCGATCTGTATATGATATCCTGATATCCTAACTACTTAGTTTTGTTAGCTGTAGAAATATTACCAAATGTTTAATTCAAAATGAAAATATGCCAAAAATATGACAAAATTGAAAAAATATGAGAAAATTTTAAAAAATCAATATTTTCATCGTTAGAGAGATATTTTTATGCGATTTTTTAGACGTTTTTCTTTCCTGCCATTCTGAATTAATGAGAACTGTCGAAATCAGTTCAGCCGTTCTCGACATTATAAGAGATCTTTTAAGC